>NW_026611591.1:0-140000 GCF_029633865.1 Lampris incognitus | reverse complement strand
ACACTTTAGTAACTGGTAGCATTAGGCTTTTGTCTTGTTTAAATGTGCTTGGCGTTGCCCGCCAGTGAAAAAGGGGTTACAAATAGCTTTACACTAGTCCAACTCACCGAGCAGGGGGCGACGTCCCTCTTTGTCGGAGTCCGTCGTAAAAAGAGAGAGTGAACCACAGCTCCGCCTCTAAATACGTCACTGGGAAATATGACACCACCTCCGGTGGGTGTGTGCTTTCCCCCGGGACAGACGTTCCCTAACCATGCCGTTGTCCCGGGAAAATGGACCCGCCCATCTGTTGGATCGCCAGGTCTTTCTCCGGAAACACCGGATGACGACCCAGTCGCCGGGGAGGTAGGAATGGAGAACCTTCTCAGCTGGGGTGGGGAGAGCAGCTGCCACCTGTTTGGGAGACTTGGGAGAGAGCAGAGGAGAGATTACAGCAGTGCTGTAGCATAGCATGCTCGTAAAGAGCGGTTTGGGGAAGAGCTCCCGGCGCAGGGCCCGTTCCCATGGTCGGAGGCCGTCCCATGACAATCTCAAAAGGACTAAGCCCTGCTCTGGAGTGTCTTTGTCGCACGCGCATGTACATAAGTACCAGAAGACGTAAGAAACTGTCTCTGTTGCCAGAGAGCACCAAAGTCCACGCCGAAAGCGTAGCGTGAATCCGTGTAGATGGTGACAGACCAGCCAGCTGCCAGCTCGCAGGCCGCAGAGAGGGCCGTGAGTTCAGCAGCCTGTGCAGAGAGGTGAGAGGGCAACGAGCTGCAATTAAGGCAAGCGGAGGCAGAGCAAACGACCCAACCAACCTGACATTGGCCGGTGGTAAGACAGCGGGAAGCCGACCCATCCACAAAAAGGACAACGTCAGGGTTGGCAAGAGGAGTGGAGCTGAGATCAGGCTGAGGTGAACAAACAGCAGAGACAGCTGCAACGCAGTCGTGTGGTTCACCATCGTCTGGTGAGGGAAGAAGGGTGGCGGGGTTAAGGACAGTGCAACGTTTGACAGTGATGGTGGGCATGTCAAGGAGCACAGTGTTGTAACGTAGCCACCGGGCTGCGGACAGCTGTGACCTTTTCTGTTCAAGTAGGAGGAGCGGGACCGCATGGGGAACCAGGAGAGTAACGTCGGAGTACCCCACGATGTCTCGCGAGGCCATCACAGCCTTTTCAGCAGCAGCGACGGCTCGAAGGCAGCGAGGCAAGCCAGCCGCTACCGGGTCAAGTTTGGCGGAGAAGTAAGCCACAGGGCGCAGCTTGCAGTCCCCCATGAGACTGACTGCAAGAGGACGGAGATCATGCAGCCGTTGCGCTCATCCACAGTTTGAGTGAATGCTTGAGCGGGCTCCGGATAGCCAAGAGTTGGTGCGATTTGGAGCTGGACTTTCAGTCCCTCAAAGGCTTTAGTTGCCTCTGGGGTCCACAAGAGGACCTGTGAGGCGGGTGCATGAGAGTCAATGAGGGCCCGAAGGGGTTTGTCAAAGGTTGCAAATGCCGGAACGAACAAGCGACACAGTAGGAAGCCATGCCTAAGAACAGGGTATCTGCAGGTTTCACTAAGTTAATTTCAAGACTTTATAAGACCTTTTTAATGCCACTTGGATCGGAATTTAAGACCAAGATCTACAACAAAATATATACATATGGTTGGTAAGCCCTAACGCCCAACAGCTGAATATTTAAATATTTGATTCGCGCGAGTGCAGTTTTATCGAAATGGTTAAACAAATGTATGTTTTGTGACACGCTGATGTTGTAACCGCATTTCTTGACGTTCAGACCGAATATTTAAAGATTTGATTCGCGGAATTTCGCGCGATTGCAAACAGATAAGCTGAAGTCCTCCTCCATGTTGAAAAAGCTGCCATAAACTACACGCTGCTGTGACTGGTTGATTCGCTGTGAGCATTTGATGACAAAACAACGAATCACAGCAGAGCGCGCAGCGGAGGTCCCTCCCCCCTCCATCTGGCCGATCAATTCTAGCATCAACTTTTCTTCTTCTTCTCTCGGCTGCTATTTTGTCATGACTTAGTTAGCATTTGTCCGCCAAATTCTGTATAGGCTATACCATTTAGCAATTAACCGCTCAGTAAAACCAACATCGGTATTCTTTTCGATAACTAGTTACATTAATATTACCTACAACCGTGAGTTGCAGGTAATATTGCCATGGTATCGCATCATCCAGGTCATTTCTTTGTCTATGGGGGATACATATTTGTTTTAATTACAGGGAATAGCATGCTATAGGTAACAGGTGCGCCTGATACGAACCTGGAATTCATGAAAATAGCATGTGTGTTAGAGTTTATGGGAGACCCCAAGCGCACGACACCAGACAGAGATGGGGTTAGCCGAAAACTGGCGTACTTTATTCAAACATAGGAAGGCAATGAGCGACAAGGAAAAAACGGAAAGTCCAAGGGGGGAAAAAACTCGCGGGTAATCCAAACGGGAACAAGGCAGGATACTTCCACGGGGAAACCTTGCAAGGGAAAAACATGAACCAAGGGCTGGGATGAGTTCGTAGAGAAAAGGACCGTGAGAGGAGAGTCGCCGCTACTGCGGGGAGGTAACAACACGAACTGACAACGGGCACGTGGGAGGCCACCAAACTTAAGCCCAGCCCTGATGACTAAGCCCGGCCCTGACGAGCCGATTGGCTGCCGGCATGGGGTGGGCGGGCCACGGTGCGGGGTGGGCGAGCCATAACACTTGTTTCCCTTTTATTTTCTTTTTTCCCCCTCAAAATTCACTTAATCCTACCAAATGACCACTTCTATTAGTGCGAGACCGAGGGTGAACAGCCGCTTAATTGTCAGTGCACGACCTCATCTGGTTTCAATAGTACGCGTTTTAAATGATCATTTTATCCTTTAAAGAATTCTGCTTACCCGTGCGATGAATCTCCCAGGGTTTTGCTGAGGGATCTCAGCGACACCGACCAAACGGACCACCCGCCTCTCCCTTTCTTCTTCTCAAACCTGGTGAGGTTATTGGGAGATCGGTGACTATGTCCTTGTCCCGAGATGATCGGTCAGCCGGTTGTCCGTCTGGCGGGGCGACGTGAGATCCCGCTTCTGACACCAAATTGTTGTGGATTTTCCTTTATCCTTTTAATGGGCTCTTGCCCCAGGAACCTCTGGGGAGAATAATCATCGGACAAATATTAAAGAAAACAGAGAATCTTTAATGCATCTGCAGATGGAGAGACATAAGGCCACACAGAGGTTCGTCTGTGAGGATATGCTCTGCCTCTGAGCTGGAGATAGTGGTTTTTTATAGAACAGTCCGTCGCGTCATACACTATGTTTCCTGCGTCAACTAAGGTGTAATCTTAAAAAGGAATGAAGGAAAAATCTACGTTAATCACGTTCTGTGCCTCATGAGTGTCTGTACGCCTGTTGCACTTGTCTTTTGCTCAACCTGGCCGTTCCTGGGATGCGGCAACGGGGAGGCAAGCATAATAACAGTTGCTATGTGGCCCCATGGAAGGTACGCATGAGAACAATGGTCATGTGTGTCTGCAGTGAATGAGAAGTTTCATACACACAGACAAGTGGAAAACCACAGAGTACATACGGAGTGCATATGGAGAACATTTTGTACTCCACATACATCACCAACATCCTGCTCAGCTCTCCCCTTCTCAGCCTCCTCCTGCTCAGCTGCACCACTCTCCTCTCAGAGCCTCACCGCAGCCACATCGTGATGACACGAATGGTACGAATGACATTGCGAGCTACTTGGTGCGCCGAGAGCTTGTGAATTCCGGTCTCATCCAGTTCAACGAGCGCCCAGAAAATTATTGGGCATGGAACTCCTCTTTCTTCAACGCCATTGAAGGACTGAACTTAACTGCCAGCGAGGAGCTCGACCTCTTGACAAAGTCGTTAGGAAAAGAGTTCTCAGAGCACGTTACAAGGATTCGCTATGTGCACGTCACCGACCCTGTAGTGGGCCTACAACATGTCTGGGAACGCCTAGAAGAGTGCTCCCCTGAAGTGATCGAGAGAGCGCTCTTCGAGAGGATAGAGAACTTTCCAAAAATCGCTGAGAAAGACCCCGTAAAGTTGAGGGAACTGGGAGACCTGCTGATGGAGTTAGACTCTGCTAAGTGTGAGGGCTACCTGCCGGGGATCTCGTACCTGGACACCGCCAGGCGTGTCAACCCGATCGTTGAGAAGCTGCCACACAGTCTACAAGAGAGATGGATAACTAAGGGTTCCCAGTACAAAGAGCAGCACCATGTCTCTCGCCCCCCCCCCATTCACCTTCTTCGCAGACTTCATCTGCAGCGAGGCACACAGAAGAAACGACCCCAGCTTTACTCTCCCTTCAGCTCCCTCGAAAACGTCCAACAAGTCCTCCACAGGGTCCTCAAAACATGAGCGATCAGAAAAGGAATCAAGACACGCCAAAAGGCATGTCTCCACCCACAAGACAGAGGTCTCAACAAACCGCTCAGCTTCTCAGTCACGCAGTTCGAGCAGCAAGCCTGGCGACAAAGGTAAACAATGTCCCATCCATCAGAAGCGCCATCCTCTAAAGAAATGTCGGGGTTTTCGAAGCAAGTCTCTTGAGGAGCGCAAAGCCTTTCTGGAAGAGATTGGTGCCTGCTACAGGTGTTGCTCCTCCACAACTCACCTGGCGAAGAACTGTAAGGCAACTTTGAAGTGCAGCGAATGTGAGAGCGATGACCACATAGCGGCGCTCCACCCTGGACCTCCTCCACGGGACAAAAAAGACAAGGACCCCACCTCAGAGCATGGCGGGGAGAGTGAAGAGGAGGCGCCTCCACCAGCAGTCATCTCTAAATGCACAGAAGTTTGTGGCAGAGGCCAAAGCCTCAGATCCTGTGCCAAAATCTGCCTGGTGAAGGTATACGCCAAAGCACACCCAGACAGAGCTAGTAACGTCTACATCGTCCTGGACGACCAGAGCAACAGATCTCTGGCGAGGTCTGATTTCTTCCACCTCATCCAAATCAGAGGTTCAGACTCACTGTACACCCTGCGTACATGTGCAGGTGTCACCGAGACATCTGGAAGAAGAGCCACAGGGTTCTTGGCGGAGTCGTTGGATGGAAAAAAACAAGTGTGCTGCTTCCAACACTCATTGAGTGCAACCATATGCCTGACGATCGGTCAGAAATCCCGACCCCAGAAGCTGCACAGCACCACAGCCACCTGAAGTCCATCGCTCGCAGAATCCCTCGCCTGGACCCTGAAGCCCAGATCCTGATACTTCTGGGACGCCACATCCTTCAGGTCCACAAAGTCAGGGAGCAACGCAATGGTCCTCCCAGCGCCCCCTATGCCCAACGTCTAGACCTGGGTTGGGTGGTTATAGGGGACGTGTGCCTGGGTTCAGCCCACAAGCCAGCAGCTGTGACTTCCTATCGCACCAGCGTGCTCGAAAACGGAAGGCCGTCTCTCCTCACTCCGTGCCCCAACCGTCTCCAGGTCAAGGAAAGGTTCCTCCTTACAGCATCAAACATGACACCCCAGTCCCTGATGACGACAAAGTGGGGCTTTCCATCGAAGATCGTCTGTTCCTGGAGTTCATGGACAGAGAGATGGTGATGGACGACACCAACAGCTGGGTGGTGCCTCTCCCATTCCGATCCCCTCGTCGACGGCTCCCGAACAATCGAGACCAAGCTCTCAGCAGACTTACCTCTCCCCGCCGCACCCTGGAAAGAAAGCCTAAGATGAAAGCCGACTTCGTCAAACCTTCATGCAAAACATCTTGTATTTATTTATGTATTTGTATTATATAATACAGACAAGAAGGAAAAAGGCAGAGACAAACATTGAAAAAGTCAATTTCTGTTAATGTGTTTTACATGTTATGCATTGCATTTCAAATAAAAGTCCAAAAGTAAGACTAAGGTCCATTTTTGGTATTTTTGGTACTCACTATAGGGGGCTGTTTTACTCCAGAAACATACATATATACTGTTTATGTGTATGTGTATTTGTATATGTATATGTTGAGGAGCTGCTGTATCAAAATTAGTTGTCTTCCTCCAGAACTTAGTAAATTTGTCCATACATAGGTTCAGGGATAAAGTCCGCTTTTCTATGTTATATATTCATTTTATGATTCCAATCCATTCCTCTTTGCTGTAGCTCAGCATTTAAATAATTTTTCTTAGATTTGTTGGTTTAGTCAGTGTTTCCTCTACCCAAAATGTGTTATGCTTTTCTTTCACAAATGTGGGAATGATGGTCCAAAATTGCGTTAAAATGTACAAAACAGTGAAATTTATCTTGCCTGGCCGGCCAGCACTCTAGATACTCAGCACCCAAAAGCTCTGATCCTAGAATCGCCTCTGGTCAGCGCCAATCTTGTTATACGCAGCAAAAGACTGTGGCTGACTAGATAGCTATATCAGATGGCATAATTTTCTTGAATTATTAATTGATTATTAGCATTACACAATGTGTGAATTAATGTAATGTTTGATTTTGCAGTTTGGATGAGAAAAAACCCCGCAAGTTGGGTGTGAGATGGATGAAAAAGAAGAATTCTGGAATGAGTTGGACGACATGGTGGAGAGGGTACCCAAGGAGGAGAGAGTGGTGATTGGAGCGGACTTCAATGGACATGTTGGTGAAGGGAACAGAGGTGATGAGGAGGTGATGGGAAAGTATGGAGTCAAGAAGAGAAATGTGGAAGGACAGATGGTGGTCGATTTTGCGAAAAGGATGGAAATGGCTGTGGTGAATACATATTTCAAGAAGAGGGAGGAACACAGGGTGACGTACAAGAGTGGAGGAAAGTGCACACAGGTGGACTATATCTTATGTAGAAAGCACCATCTAAAAGGGATTGGAGACTGCAAGGTGGTGACAGGGGAGAGCGTAGCCAGGCAGCATCGGATGGTGGTCTGTAGGATGACTTTGGAGACCAAGAAGAGGAAGCGAGTGAAGACACAGCCGAAGATCAAATGGTGGAAGTTGAAGAAGGAAGACTGTTGTGTGGAGTTCAGGCAGGAGTTAAGACAGGCACTGGGTGGTAGTGAAGAGTTGCCAGATGGCTGGAAAACCACTGCAGAAATAGTGAGGGAGACAGCTAGGAAGGTACTTGGTGTGTCATCAGGACAGAGGAAGGAAGACAAGGAGACTTGGTGGTGGAATGAGGAAGTACAGCAAATTATACAGAGGAAAAGGTTGGCAAAGAAGAAGTGGGATAGTCAGAGAGATGAAGAAAGTAGACAGGAGTACAAGGAGATGCAGCGTAAAGCAAAGAGAGAGGTGGCAAAGGCAAAGGAAAAGGCGTATGGTGAGTTGTATGACAGATTAGACACTAAGGAAGGAGAAAAGGACTTGTACCGATTGGCTAGACAGAGGGACCAAGCTGCAAAGGATGTGCAGCAAGTTAGGGCGATCAAGGATAGAGATGGAAATGTGCTGACAAGCGAGGAGAGTGTGCTAAGAAGGTGGAAGGAATACTTTGAGGGACTGATGAATGAAGAAAATGAGAGAGAGAGAAGGTTGGATGATGTAGGGATTGTGAATCAGGAAGTTCAGCGGATTAGCAAGGAGGAAGTGAGGGCAGCTATGAAGAGGATGAAGAATGGAAAGGCAGTTGGTCCTGATGACATACCTGTGGAGGCATGGAGATGTTTAGGAGAGATGGCAGTGGAGTTTCTAACTAGATTGTTTAACACAATCCTGGAAAGTGAGAGGATGCCTGAGGAGTGGAGAAGAAGCATACTGGTACCGATTTTCAAGAACAAGGGCGATGTGCAGAACTGTAACAACTACAGAGGTATAAAGTTGATCAGCCACAGCATGAAGATTTGGGAAAGAGTAATAGAAGCTAGGTTAAGAGGAGAGGTGACGATCAGCGAGCAGCAGTATGGTTTCATGCCACGAAAGAGCACCACAGATGCGATGTTTGCTTTGAGAATGTTGATTGAGAAGTATAGAGAAGGCCAGAAAGAGTTGCACTGTGTCTTTGTAGATTTAGAGAAAGCTTATGACAGAGTACCGAGAGAGGAGGTGTGGTATTGTATGAGGAAGTCAGGAGTTGCAGAGAAGTATGTAGGAGTGGTGCAGGATACGTATGAGGGAAGTGTGACAATGGTGAGGTGTGCGGTTGGAATGACGGATGGGTTCAAGGTGGAGGTGGGATTACATCAAGGATCGGCTCTTAGCCCTTTCTTGTTTGCAATGGTGATGGACAGGTTGACGGACAAGATCAGGCAGGAGTCTCCATGGACGATGATGTTCGCGGATGACATTGTGATCTGTAGTGAGAGTAGGGTGCAGGTTGAGGAGAGCCTGGAGAGGTGGAGGTATGCACTGGAGAGAAGAGGAATGAAAGTCAGTAGGAGCAAGACGGAATACCTATGCGTGAATGAGAGAGAGGACAGTGGAATGGTCAGGATGCAAGGAGTGGAGGTGACAAAGACATCTGAGTTTAAATACTTGGGGTCAACTGTCCAAAGTAACGGGGAGTGCAGTAGAGAGGTGAAAAAGAGAGTGCAGGCAGGTTGGAGTGGGTGGAGAAGAGTGTCAGGAGTGATTTGCGACAGAAGGGTACCAGCAAGAGTTAAAGGGAAAGTTTACAAGATGGTTGTGAGACCAGCTATGTTATATGGTTTGGAGACATTGGCACTGACGAAAAGACAGGAGGCGGAGCTGGAGGTGGCAGAGTTGAAGATGCTAAGATTTTCACTGGGAGTAACGAAGAAGGACAGGATTAGGAACGATTATATTAGAGGGACCGCTCAGGTTGGACGGTTTGGAGACAAAGCAAGAGAGGCAAGATTGAGATGGCTTGGACATGTGTGGAGGAGAGATGCTGAGTATATTGGGAGAAGGATGCTGAATATGGAGCTGCCAGGGAAGAGGAGAAGAGGAAGGCCAAAGAGGAGGTTTATGGATGTGGTGAGGGAAGACATGCAGGTGGCTGGTGTGACAGAGGAAGACGCAGAAGACAGGAAGAAATGGAAACGGATGATCTGCTGTGGCGACCCCTAACGGGAGCAGCCGAAAGTAGTAGTAGTAGGATGAGAAAAAAAAAGGAGCCGCTGTGGGTACCACATACTGGAATGAGAAGCATGCAAAAGTGTTTATGCACTTTGTGTTAAGTTTGATAAGTTAACTTTTGTTGGTGCCTATAATACAGTTAATACGGTAGCCTGTTTCGTTAGTCACTTCTCCAGCAGTCTTTACGGTAACCCTCCTGTTAGGAGGAAGGCGCGCTGCTAGTGAAAGGCACTTGTTGAAATGTTTGGTAGGCTGAGGCCACTTGCTGTTGAGAGCGCAAATAAAGTTCAGTTAAATAAGTACAGTTGTCTTATTTGAAACTAACATTGGTAGCAGAGGATGGTTGCCTCGAATGACTTCAGACAGCCTCCTGGATTTGACGAAAAGAAGCCGTATGAAAACTGGAAAAATTAAGTGGAAATATGGAGACGGGTGACGAACTTGGACAAGAAAAAGCAAGCGTTGGCTGTGGCTCTATCGTTGACAGGTAGAGCGAGGGATACTGCTTTAGGAATAAATGTGGATGATCTAAATAAGGATGATGGAATGACCACTTTGATTGGGGAACTTGACAAGATTTTTTTGAGAGAAGAGAAGGACCGGGCTTACGAAGCCTATTCTGAGTTTGATCGAATATCGAGGGAAAATGGCGTCTCGATGGTGGACTTTATTGTTGATTTTGAACAGAAATACAACAGGATCCGTAAATTCGAGATGGTTCTGCCCGACGCTGTTTTGGCGTTTAAACTACTGGATACAGCAAGTCTTGATGTGAAAGACAAGCAACTGGCATTGACTGCATGTGGTAAACACACTTTTGATTATATGAAGTCAGCACTGAAACGCATATTCGGAGAAAAACATGAGCAGAAGGCGGGAGCCATTAACGTGAGTCAGGATGCAGCCTACTACACAGATCAAAGAAAACCGCACCCACGAACCCAAAGTGTGCAAGCTAGAGGACCACTCGCAGGCACAAATCCACTTGATAAGTACGGAAGACGAACAAAGTGTGGGATTTGTCAAAGCACATTCCACTGGGTGAAAGATTGCCCACATAAGAAAGAACACGTAAAGATAACAGAAGAAAATAAATGCACAGAAGAACCTGATGAGTGTAATATAACGCTGTTTTCTAAGGAATCGGATACGGAAATATTCATGGTTGAGGCTCTGGGATCAGCTGTCATTGACACGGCATGCACAAGGACTGTCTGTGGTGAAAAATGGCTGAATAACTATGTAGGGGGACTAAATGAGAAAGAAGTACAGAAAATAGTTAACACAGAGAGTAGCAAGCCTTTCAAGTTTGGGGATGGGCGAGTTGTACATTCGACAAAAAAGGTCAAGATACCAGCCAAGATAGGAGAAACAAAATGCTGTAGACACAGAAGTGGTCCCATCTGACATCCCTTTACTGCTGAGTAAAACGTCGCTAAAGAGAGCAGGAGCTGTGCTGAACTTGGAGAACGATACAGCAATAATGTTTCGGCAACCGATAGCTCTGAAGATGACCTCCTTAGGACACTACTGTCTGAACATAATGGATAATGAGTCACCATGCGATACATATGAGAATGTGGTCCTGGCCATCACAGAGAATATGACTAAGGAACAAAAACACAAAGCTTTACTGAAACTTCACAAGCAATTCGGACATGCATCAGTTGACAAACTGAAGAAGCTGCTGATAAATGCTGGAAACTCTGATAACGAGAGCACTGCTATTCTAGAGGAGATAGTAGGAAAATGTGAGATTTGTCTTAAGTACAGCAAGCCTAAGCCTAAGCCCAAGCTTGCTGTTGGGTCTGCCCATGGCCTCCCGATACAATGAGACTGTGGCAGTAGATTTACATGAGCTAGAACCGAATGTGTGGTACCTGCACATTATCGATCACTTCACACGCTTCAGTGCGGGTGGCATTGTGACCTCAAAGAAACCAAGTGTGATAGTGAAATGCTTTGGACATTCCTGGATCAGTGTCCATGGTCCACCGGAGCGTCTCTTCAGCGACAACGGTGGCGAGTTCAACAACGAGGAAATAAGAGACATGGCAGAGAACTTCAACATCGAGATAAAGACGACTGCTGGCTATAGTCCAGCGGTCGGGAACCTATGGCTCGCGAGCCATATATGGCTCTTCCGGTGACGGCATATGGCTCCCAGACAATTTTGAGTTGAAAATTATTTTTTTTTCAAAAAAATCAGTTTGGAACTGATTTTAAAATACTTGTGATATTTCTTAATAATACTGTGTCATTTTAAAGTAAACAGAAATTAGTTTTGAAGATAAATTTCACGGGTCACCCGTGGGTCGGGTCGGGAACCAATGGCTCGCGAGCATTTCCGGGTCATTGTAAAGGTGAAGAAATCAATTTTATCAGATAGCCAACTAGTTTATCCGCTTCAACCCTTGTAACGGAAAAGATGGCGAAAAGAAAAAAAGACGATGATTACCGTGCATTCCAGGCTGCGTGGACAGAGGAATTTGCATTTGTGGAGAGAGCAGGATCTGCGGTATGTCTAATATGCAATGATAAAATTGCATCGATGAAACGGTCAAATATAAAGCGGCACTTCGATACGCACCATGCTTCATTTGCATCGAAATATCCAGCGGGGGACAGCAGGAGAAGGGCATGCGAGGAGCTACAGCGGAGAGTGCAGACGAGTCAGCAGCAACTACGTGTGTGGACCAAGCAAGGTGACGGGAATTCCGCTAGCTTTGCGGGGGCTTTGGCAATAGTAAGGAATGGAAAGTCATTCACAGATGGCGAGTATGCCAAAACATTCATGCTTGATGTGGCCAATGAACTGTTTGATGACTTCCCAAATAAAGACAAGATAATCAAACGAATAAAAGACATGTCCCTGTCAGCAAGAACTGTGCACGATCGTAGCAATCAAGTCGAGGAAACACAAATTAAGGACATAAACGCCGGGACATACTTTTCTCTCGCGTTAGATGAGTCAACAGACGTTAGCCATCTATCTCAGTGCAGTATCATTGCCAGGTATGCTGCAGGTGACACACTGCGTGAGGAAAGCTTGGCTGTTTTGCCAATGAAAGGGACAACAAGAGGAGAGGATTTATTCATGTCTTTCATGGAGTTTGCTAAAGAAAAAAAACTACCGATGGATAAACTTATTTCTGTCTGTACTGATGGTGCACTCTGTATGTTGGGGAAGAACAAAGGATTTGTAGCGCTTCTCCGTGAACATGAAAAGAGAGCCATCCTAAGTTTTCATTGCATCCTGCACCAGGAGGCGCTTTGCGCTCAGACGTGTAGCCAGGAGCTTGGCGAGGTGATGTCTCTGGTCATTCGAGTGGTCAACTTTATTGTTGCCCGAGCTTTAAATGATCGCCAGTTTAAAGCTCTGTTAGAAGAAGTTGGGAATCATTATCCCGGTCTGCTTTTACACAGCAACGTGCGTTGGTTGTCAAGGGGGAAGGTGCTCAGCCGTTTTGCAGCTTGCCTGAGTGAAATCCGGACTTTTCTTGAAATGAAAGGCGTCAAGCATCCTGAGCTAGACAACACTGACTGGCTCCTGCAGTTTCACTATCTCGTGGACATAACTGGCCATCTGAACCAGCTCAATGTGAAAATGCAAGGTATTGGAAATACAATCTCATCCCTTCAACAAGCAGTGTTTGCATTTGAAAGCAAGCTGGAAGTCTTTCTCAGGGACATTGAAACAGGTCGTCTTCTGCACTTTGAAAGACTGCAACAATTTAGAGATGCATGCTTAGCAAGTGACTCCACTCAACATCTGGATCTCCAGCAGCTAGCTGGCTTTACGTTCAATCTCCTGCAGTCATTCAAAGCACGTTTTGGAGAATTTCGTGCGCGCACTGGTCTTTTCAAGTTCATCACTCATCCACATGTGTGCAGTGGACAAAATCGACCTGACATGCATCCCCGGGGTCTCTATCGGAGACTTTGAGCTGGAAGTTGCTGACCTGAAGGCATCAGACATGTGGATGAGTAAGTTCAAGTCACTTAATGGAGAGTTGGAAAGTCTTGCGCGACAGCGAGCAGAGCTGGCGAGGGAACACAAGTGGACAGAAATTAAAAATCTTCAACCTGAAGACCAGCTGATTCTTAAAACTTGGAACGAGCTTCCTGTGACATACCACACAATGCAGCGTGTGAGTATTGCCGTATTGACCATGTTTGGCTCTACATATGCATGTGAACAGTCTTTCTCGCATATGAGGAACATTAAGACCAACCTACGCTCACGTTTAACTGATGGAAGCCTCAACGCCTGCATGAAGCTCAACCTCACCACGTATGAACCAGACTACAAGGCCATCAGCAAAACCATGCAGCACCAGAAGTCGCATTAAAAGTAAGACATATTTAATTTATTATACGTTAAAAATACTATATGGCTCTCAATGAAATATATTTAGAAATATTTGGCTTTTATGGCTCTCCCAGTCAAAAAGGTTCCCGACCCCTGCTATAGTCCATGGAGCAATGGCTTGCTGGAACGCCATAACCAAATGCTCAAAGATAATACTGAAGGTAAAACTTGACAACGGAGTTGACTGGAAAACTGCACTGGATTGGGCACTCATGGCAAAGAACACAGTGCAGAACGTACATGGCTTCAGCCCACATCAGCTGGTGTTTGGACAGAATCCGAACCCTCCCTCTGTGTTAGTGGATCAGCCACCTGCTTTGGAGGGAACTACTATGAGTGCATGGGTGGGACAGCACATAACAGCATTACATGCAGTAAGGAAAGCTTTCATAGAGGCAGAGTGCTCAGAGAGAATCAGAAGAGCTCTACGAAAGCAACTTCGTCAAACAGATGAGAAGTATGAAACTGGGGACAAGGTGTTCTACAAAAGGACAGACTGTGTTGAGTGGAAAGGTCCTGGAGTCGTGATACGACAAGATGGGGTGGTGATCTTTGTACACCATGGTGGGACCTATGTCAGGGTTCATCATTCTAGGTTGCAGAAGGTTGATAAGAGTGAAGTAGGTGCTAGTGAGGGTCTAGAGCACCCTGGGGAGAATGTTACTGAGGGCAATATGAAAGTACCTGTTACTGATAGTGATGTGGATGTTGATAACAATGACAGTGGGAACATACCTGGTACTGATTGTGACATAGATGTTGATATGAACAATGACGGTGAGGCTGGGGGTGTTACAGACAATGATACAGATGTCACTGAGGGTAACAATCATAAGGATAATCAACAGACAGGCATAAGGGTAGGAGCCTCCCTAGGGCTGAAAACAGGTCAAACAATCAGCTTTGTGGATAATGTAACAGATGCGTCTCACAGAGCTAAAGTGATGGGACGAGCAGGAAAGGCTACAGGAAATAACAGAAACTGGTACAGCCTACAGTACTTAGAACTATCTGACATCGCTGGTACTATGGGGTCAGCTGATCTTACTAAGGTAGACAATCTTCAGGTTAATCCACTGGATAGTGTAGAACTATGCTCTGATATGCAGGAAAATGATGTATTAGTCACAGGTGGTGTTTCATTTGATAAGGCTAAACTAGATGAAATAAGTAGCTGGAAGAATGATGGGGTGTTTGAGAAGGTAAAAGATATGGGTCAAAGGCATGTGTCCACTAGACGGGTGTGCACACTGAAAGAAACCCCTGATGGTGTAATACCCAAAGCGCGTCTTGTGGCTAGAGGTTTTGAAGAATTCAACACTAAAGATCTATAGAAGGACTCACCTACATGCTCATCAGAGTCCCTCAGACTACTCATGTCAGGTCTATGTCAGAATAAGTGGCATCAAATAACTTATCCAGAACAAAAGGATTCATCGTATTCTGTGGTCAGCTACAAAAGAACAGCTGGCAGACTGTCTGACCAAAAAGGGAGCCTCTTCCCTGGTATTACTTAAGGCACTGAATAATGGACAATGGAAGCTAGATGACTGAGTCTGACTGTTGATAACTGAGCATGAGCTCATTAAAAATTAATAATTAAAAATTATTGTTGCATACATTGATGCAACTGAGTTGCAACCTGTTGTTGTTTCTACTTGTTTCTGTTCTGTGTAAATGTGTATGAGTTGTCTGTTGTCATCATATACATTACGTTTTGCTAATGTTGTCACTTATTGCAAAGCAGTCCCTTCTCCCGTGGTTTTATTCATGATGTCATCAGCGATTAGTCAATGTCGACTTGACTTTCATCACAAAACAGCTGACTTCAAAAACTCTTAAGTCATACAACCCCTAACACACACACAAAGTTGCAAACACAAACATGCCCGTCCATCCATCCATCCTTTCCCCCACCTACCTTAGCGTCATGCTCCTGCAGGTGTGTTCCACTGGCGTGCAGGTAGTTAAAGAGGTCCTCAGAGGGCAGTGGTCTCTCCAGCATCAAGATCAACTCTTGCTCCACTTCAAACCTTTCATGCAGGGTCACTGCTGCACTCTTCCCCATCACTCCTGGGTGACCTGCAAGCAGCAGAAGCCCCAGTTCCAGGGGAAACCCAAACTTTTACCCATCTCGAGTCTGACAGAGACAAAGAGTTACAATGAGGTGGCTGAGAACAGCCTCAGGTTAAGGATTTTAACACAACCTAGTCAACGTACCTTTATACAGGGTATCTGCAGGTTTCAGTAAGTTAAATTTAAGGCTTTTTAAGACCTTTTTAATGCCACTTGGAATGGAATTTAAGACCAAGATCTACAACAAAATATAAACATATGGTTGGTAAGACCTAACGCCCAACAGCTGCTTGCTGGTAGCAGAACCCGTGGGTCAACCACAGGAATCGATTTTAAGCAATATTTCTTTAAAGAATGAAATGAGCAGATTAAGACACAGATTAATTGGAACATATTCATTCAATAAACGAGACTTGTCTTGATATGGTGCTACTGAACACACACCCGTCACTCATGGCATGAGCTTCAGTTCTGTGGCCTTACTCTCCAACTCTGCCTCAGCTTGTTTCAGCTCGCTCATTTTTTCTTTGTATCTCTTCCTGAGGATGTTGGACTTTGTGATGAGCTGAGCCATCAAGGTGCCGGACTTGCCCTCTGCTTGCTCAGCAAACTTGTCCGCATCCTTCTCCAGGCTGTCAGATACCTCCAGCAGAGTTTTCTTTTCTTTTTTTTTAAGCTCAGCTATGTGGTCCTCTGCAGTTTTTCTCTTCTGCCCTTGTGCAGTGCTTTGCCTCTTCCTCTTCTCCAGGTCAAGATTTTCTCTGTATTTTGACCTTGCTGATCCCACAGAGATCAGCAGCTCCTTAGTGAGAGGGACCTTGACAACCCCCACAGATTGCAACATAGTCACAGACCAGTCTCTGGGCAATTACAGTGTCCTCCTGCAAGTTAACGGTCTCCACCTCCTTGTTAATGGAGAAGCTCCTCTCGACTGTTGCCTGTCCATGGGACAAGAGTAGAAGTTTCTGACAAAACTCCCAGAGCTCAGGGTAGGGTTGGCTGAGCAAGCCATGCAGAAACACATCAAGCCTCGTTTCTGTGGGCTGGAAGGACAGGAAGTGCTCGCTTTTAGCCTCAACAGATAGGAAGTTCCCAAACTGTTGGGTAATAACATCACCTGTAACAAAACAGATGAAAGGAAATAAGTGAAATATTATTTAGATGATTAATCATGATATTAAATCAGACAGGCTTATATCAGTTATTACTCTGTACTTTTGGTAATAATCAGGAACAACATTTCCAGAGCTATTCTATTAAACTATTCCTACCAGCAGAGACACCTCCTGACAACTGCTCGTCTTGCAGAAACTTCTGCACAAGTCTGCTCATTCTTCCCTGGCACCAGTCTGGGTTGGAGTACATGATAGTGGGGTCCAAACACGCCATCCGTCTCACGGAGGGGTATTTCAGGGGGCTCTTGTCTTGGACTTTCTTTAGGATATTTGACATACCCTTCACGCAGTCCTTCCTAAACTCGAGGGCAGTGAGCTCTCCTAAGCAGCTCTTTCTCTGCAGTTCCTGACAGATGGGTAATGGATTGTAAATAGAGCTGAATGACCTAACAATATTGCCTAGGTCTGTATATAATTTGATAGAAAGTAATACATCTAAATGATCAAACTACCTTCAGGGCTGCCTCAGCACCCAAGCCCGTCAACTTCCTTCAGGCGGACCCAGTTCTTCTGGTCAGCAACATCCAGTCTGACCAGCTGCAGTGGAGTGATGTCCTGGAGAAGCTTCCTCTTGGCAAAACGCCTCAGTAAACTCTGTCAACAGGAAAACTCTGTAAAGCAAATCCCCCTATAACCACATTCATCACTGAAAAAATTGCTATGTTGTTATTACTTTAAAATGATCTCTATCATCACTTCTATCAAAAGCATCACATCATCAAGAGTACAATGAGCGATAAGAGTTGAAATCAACGAGCAATATCAACCTATGCAGTGCTAGAATATAAATAATTAGATTACCTTGTACAACTCAGCCAAGTCTTTGAAGAGGAATGGCATCACTGGCTCGTCGGTCTGGTACTTTGTCAAAAAGGGACTGAAGGCCCTCGAGATAGCCATGATGAACTGCAGTTTGGCCAAGATGAGCGGATCTTGCTGAGCTGCTTCTATGGTATCAAATGAGCCTGTTCCGGGATTTGGAAGCTTCTTGGTTCTCACCGCATCCGCATACTTCACCACTTCTACAGCTCTCTCCACAACCGGCAGGTTCTCAATCCACCAGTGGCCACAGAATGGTAACGGGAAGACCGAGGATTTGGTGAGAGCAGTGAAATCCTCTCTCCTAGCTGGCACATTGTGGAAAAGAATGTGCATGGCCCTCACCACCTTCTCCTGCTGCCACATGGAGAAGCCGCATTTGAATGCGTTATGTAGGGTGTGGAGGCCACAGCTACCCACAACAACCAGCTGGGCACCACCATACTGCTCAGCGTGCTCTTGCTGCAGAAGCTCAAAGAACTTCCAGTTCACATTGGGTCCATCCATGGAGATGGACACCAGGCTCCTGAGGTTCAGCTGCTCCACACACTCCTGAGAATAACATGAATATATACGATAAGCTTACCAATGGTTCAATGTAAAACATTGCTGTCTACACATCACTCAAACAGTTCACATTTAAATTAGCTAGCCTACACAGCATCATCATAATATTATAATAAAATGATGGCTAATATTGAATTACATTTCTAACATTTCAAGCAGCCAAGTCTACTCTTCTGACTAAAATGAGGCAACAAAAGATATTGAATGCTAATGGCATCTTTGTTAGCTTTCCCTAGGGTACTATTATTGAATACATCATGACATTGCCATAATCAACTAATCTGAAAATGAATGTAACGGTAACAATGAGTCAACATTTCTTAACAAATAATATTTAACATTAGCTAACAATAATTCAATAAATCCACGTATTACTCACTTTAAAATGTTGCAGTAAATCCTTAGCTGTTGAATGCCCCATGAACTGCGACCCCAGGTACCGTGATTGAACGTGATCTCCCTCCCAATAGCGCACACGCACGTCCAGTTGCTTACTTTTTGTAGTGTGGTTGAGGCTTTCGTCAAACATCAAAACAAACGTGCCCTTGTTTACTTTCCCATGGCGCTAATGTTGGCTGCCGTTAGTGTGACTGTTGTGTTGTCCGTCCTGCCAAGAATACACAGGAGAGGTTGTCTTGGTGGATGATGTGGTCTTTTATTATTAATATGTCTATCACTAACCGGCATCATCCATTTCTAATTTATATGACAGAAAATTATATAAGAGTGAACAAAAAAAAAAGTTACCGGCGTTTCTTCTTGGTTGATGCTAGAATGATCGTCCGGAGGGAGGGGGGAGGAACCTCCGCTGTGTGCTCTGCTGTGATTCGCTGTTTTGTCATCAAATTCCCCACAGCTAATCAACCAATCACAGCAGCGTATAGTTTCTGGCAGTTTTTTTCAAAATGGAGGAGGACTTCAGCTTATCTGACTGTAGTCGCGCGAATCAATTGTTTAAATATTCGGTCTGAAAGTCAAGACCTCTTTTCAACCAGCTAAAATGCGGTTACAACATTAACGTGTCACAAAACATACATTTGTTTAACCATTTCAATAAAACTGCACTCGCGCGAATCAAATGTTTAAATATTCAGTCTGAACGTAAAGGCCTCTTTTCAACCAGCTAGAAACCCTCCCTGGCCACAGTTTTCCAATTCACCTGCATTCTGTAATTGTTCTCGTTAAATTAAAGTGAATTGTATGTCAGGACTGACTGCAGTCCTGCATGTAGCCTACTTTTATTGTTGTGAAATAAATGTATCTGACCAATTTGAAAGTGTATACTTTTTGTGAGGAGCCATGCCCACTACCACAGTACAGTGGTGGAAAATAGTACATTTATTAAGGTAGGCTATTATAGCTACTTAGTTCCAATTTGAGGTAGCTTTACTTGAGTATTGCCATTTGATGCTACGTTATACTTCCACTCCATTACATTTCAGGGGGAAATATTGTACGTTCTACTCCACTACATTTATTAGACAGCTTCGGTTACTTTTCAGATGGAGCTGCGGTATGCCTACATTCAACACTAAGCTAATATCGTTTCTCTTTCCAGCCTCAACTGAACAAATCATCGAAATGGTTAAACAAATGTATGTTTTGTGACACGTTGATGTTGTAAGTAACCGCATTTTAGCTGATTGAAAAGCGGTCTTGAAGTTCAGACCGAATATTTAAACATTTGATTCGCGGAATTTCGCGCGATTGCAATCAGATAAGCTGAAGTCCTCCTCCATGTTGAAAAAGCTACCAGAAACTATACACTGCTGTGATTGGTTGATTTGCTGTGAGCATTTGATGACAAAACAACGAATCACAGCAGAGCACGCAGCAGAGGTCCTTCCCCCCTCCATCCGGCCGATCAATTCTAGCATCAACCTTTCTTCTTCTTTCGGCTGCCATTTTGTCATGACTTAGTTAGCATTTGTCCGCCAAATTCTATATAGGCTATACCAATTAGCAACTAACTGCTCAGTAAAACCAACATCGGTATTCTTTTCGATAACTAGTTACATTAATATTACCTACAACCGTGAGTTGCAGGTAATATTGCCATGGTATTGCGTCATCCAGGTCATTTATTTGTCTATGGGGATAGATATTTGTTTTAATTACAGGGAATAGCATGCTATAGCTAACAGCTGCACCTGATACGAACCTGGAATTCATAAAAATAGCATGTTGTGGAATGAATATGTACCGTATAAGTGTCAAATATTATCTTATGTCAGTTTAGGTGTTCAACAGATTTTTCGTTCGTTTTAAAAAGCGTTATTTTATTATTTTTGCGGAGCTACCGGAATGTGACTTACCACTGCTCAGAATTTTCATCTCTGCTGTGGATTTCCGGTTTCCAGAGGCTTCTATAAGAGATTCTATCTGACCAATAGATGTCGCTGGCAGAACACATTTATGCATTTCACCATAGAACGGTCTATTTACAACCTCACATTAGCTGCAGCCTATACTCTAGTCACGACTGCAAGTAGTTACCAGAATGATTCGCGCTCTGCACGCAACCCAAGCTAAATTAATCTTCACACAACACAAACGAAGAAGAAGAAATAGTCCTCTCCCGGACAGTTCTTTTTTAAGACCTTTGAGTAATGAATTTAATACCATTTTCCGACATTTTTAATGAATTTAAGACATTTTGAGGCCTTTAATTTAGATACATGAATTTAAGACTTTTTAAGGATCCGCGGACACCCTGAACACACACAACCGTGCAACACTTAAGTCAAAAATCCCGAGTCTAAACTGAATAACGTATGTGTGTGTGTCTGTGTGTGTGAAGCCAAAGTGTTTTTGCATGAGGAATCTGGACGGGGAGACAAGCAGCAGCAGTAAATAAATAGATTAATACTCATTATGAACAAGAACGCCCACTCGTGTGTCTGTAACTTTTTTTTCTTAACTTTGGGAAGTGGCACGGGACATCTAAAAGTTTGCTGACCCCTGTAGTAGCGGTCCATCCAGTGTGTGGAAATACTTCAGTAAAGTTGAAACCTGTACTACTGTCACTTGCAAAACAATGAAGTCCTTTCTGGAATACAACAAAAGTACAAGTGCCATGCACACTCACCTGAAAAAGCATCCTCTAATGCCAGCTGCTGAGGAACGATCCAAACCCTCTCGACACCAGTCAACTGGCTACTTCACCAAACGCCCTGCCATAACAGGCCATAACAAGATGGCTCCAAATCACCAATTTGCTGGTGAATTTCATTGTGAAATATATTTGACCTTTAGTTGCAGTACATCAGAGAAAGCTTCATAGACCTACTGGCTTTTTTTAACCTGGCTACAATGTCCCATCTTACAACACGCTGTTGAACACTATTAAACAGCACTACGACAGCCAGGATCAAAGAGCAAAAACTGACTGAGCAAGACTATGAGTAGGCTTACAGGCTAGATCTTGCCTGAGTTTTGTTTACCTCAAGTGTTTTTCCTGACGTTTCAATTTTTCTTTTTTTGTACCTTAATGGGAGTTTTACCACATATAAGTTATTAATGCATACATTGATGCAGTTGAGTTGCAAGCTGTTGTTTCTGTTCTGTATAAATTATGTGTATGAGCTGTCTGCTGTCAGCATATACATTAAATTTTGCTAATAGGTTGTCACTTGTTGCAAAGCAGTCCCTTCTCCTGTGCTGTTAGTCAATGTTGACTCGACTTTCATCACAAAACAGTCGACTTTGAAAAAATCTGAAGTCATGTAACCCCTAACAGACACAAAAAAGTTGCACCACAAACATGCCTGCCTGCCCACCCATCAATCCATCCATCCATCCATCCATCCACCCATCTACCTTAACATCATGCTCCTGCAGGTGTCTTCCTCTGGCTTGCAGGTACCCGCAAGGAGCAGCAGCACCACTTCCAGGGGAAACCCAAACTTTTCCCCATCTTGAGTCTGAAAGACACAAAGAGTTGTAATGAGGTTGCTGAGAACCGCCTCAGGTTAAGGATTTTAACAAAAACCCAAGTCAACTTACCTTTATAAGGATTAATTAAAGAACAATGAGAGATAGAGATGTTTTGATTTTAACTATGCAGTTAATGCACTGGGCACTACTGCTTCTGATAAAAAACTAAAAAGTTTCAAAAGATACTGACATTTCAAGAGCTTTTGGGGACAAAAACAATGTCACCATTGTGAAGGTGTCCACCTTTTCTTTGGGAATTTGTAAGGCCACCTTCAGGACAGACACACACAACACCTGTAGTTAAATTATATGCTTTACACTTCTGGTCAAATCTGAATGTCCGACACCTTTTATAAGAGAACACAAGCCGTTTTCTGTACAATCGCTACGTATTTCGTATGCGTAATGTCACCGAAATGTGATTTATAACAATTAACTTACTCCCACGTGTATTACAAAAAGACTTGACATGGGCCATTTGAGACCACTGACATTATGTAGACCAGTGACAGACCTTAGTCGGTATGCAGATATTGGATCGTCGACAGCAGAATGGTCACCAGAAACTACAAAGTTATTTTCCTGCAGCTGCACTGCTTTCACACTGCCCAAAAAAACCCGCTAACATGCGCCAATTTACACTGACCAAAGGCGGACATGAGCGGGGTTTTGCCAGTGTGAAAGCAGTAACATGTCCATTTACATTACTGCCACGTGGTAATTAATCACAGCCTCTGAATAGCACAAAGCCTTTGCATACCAACACGGCCGAATGGGTCTCCATGTTAACTGTTCCAATAGATTTGATCATTCTTCCAACGCATGCCAGGCTAACCACATGCATACAAACCGCTTGTCACTCAACAAGTCAAACAGACTGACGAATGGATGACGTTGCTGACTAGTGAGCCGCTATTGCAGCAGTGTCGTCAACCAGCACTTGCCCCCATCGGCGTTACCGTTGGCCTAACATGACATTTAACATCCTGGGACTTCACAACTATATTATTCATAACTGCCTGGTTTACTACTAACAAAAGACGTGGGATGAGTATTAATCTTAACAATACGACTGGCTATTTCTCGCAAATTCACTGATTACACTGCGGCCGTCACCACGTGACACGTTTTCCTGCGTAGTGGCTGCTTAGCTCGCTCACATACTCAAAACTCTTTTCCAAACACGAGGCGAAACAAAGAACAGCTCAACACCACATTAGCCAACATCTTACACAATGTGTTAATTACCTCGTCTACTGTATCTGTGGCGAACAAATCCATATTGTACGTGGTCAAAATATGCTTAGTTTCTTTCGTTCGTAAAACGCGCTTACCGAAATAGAAGCCATTTTGTAGATGGTCCCAGGCACGTTCGCAAGCCCCCCCCCCCCCCCACACACACACACACGGGACGTCATTTTAAAGGCCCAGTTGTCCTCCATATGGGAACAGGTCTGAATACAGCGGCATGTACAGTATGAAAGATATGAGCAAAAACGCCATGTCGACTCAAATGAACCGCTGGGTCTCAATGACACAGTAGCTCGCCCAACGGTAAAATGGCTGACGGAGCCTGTGTGGCAAATAACGCGCGGAACATGGCGCCAAGCTTGCAGGACAAAAGACAGGTTTTGACCAGTGTCTCTGGCCAGCCCCTCGCTCACAAACCTAATGTTACGTTTCCCAAGTTAAGTGGCGAAGACACGTTCAAGTCGGCGACATTAAAAAAAACAGCCATTTTAGCTATCCACATACACACAAGTTGTCTTCACTCCAGTTGGTAACCCGTGTTAAGCCCGGCATTAGCTGCTAAGTAGGCGTTATAACCTGATATAAGAAAAAATATGTCCCACAGAATACCACACAAAACAGCTTGCATTGACTTATGTGCACATTACATTAAGGCGCAACGTTATTTCCCAATCAGCAATATTCGGAAACTTTACATCTGGATAAAAATAAAGTTACCTCCTGTCACGACCTCCTAACGAAACGCAGCGGACACGGGCTCGTCACAACATGGCGGCGATCAGGATAATGACCTCCCATCACCCCACGCGTGCGTCCCGCCCCTAAAGCGCCCGCCAATTATATTCAATTTTTAAAAACAGTATTTTATTTCAAATTGTTTATGTGATGAAAGAATACTGTTTCACTTACACAATGTGTTAATTACCTCGTCTACTGTATCTGTGGCGAACAAATCCATATTGTACGCGGTCAAAATATGCTTAGTTTCTTTCGTTCGTAAAACGCGCTTACCGAAATAGAAGCCATTTTGTAGATGGTCCCAGGCACGTTCGCAAGCCCCCCCCCCCCCCACACACACACACACACGGGACGTCATTTTAAAGGCCCAGTTGTCCTCCATATGGGAACAGGTCTGAATACAGCGGCATGTACAGTATGAGATATATGATCAAAAACGCCATGTCGACTCAAATGAACCGCTGGGTCTCAATGACACAGTAGCTCGCCCAACGGTAAAATGGCTGCCGTAGCCTGTGTGGCACATAACGCGCGGAACATGGCGCCATGCTTGCAGGACAAAAGACAGGTTTTGGCCAGTGTCTCTGGCCAGCCCCTCGCTCACAAACCTAACGTTACGTTTCCCAAGTTAAGTGGCGAAGACACGTTCAAGTCGGCGACATTAAAAAAAACAGCCATTTTAGCTATCCACATACACACAAGTTGTCTTCACTCCAGTTGGTAACCCGTGTTAAGGCCGGCATTAGCTGCTAAGTAGGCGTTATAACCTGATATAAGAAAAAATATGTCCCACAGAATACCACACAAAACAGCTTGCATTGACTTATGTGCACATTACATTAAGTCGCAACGTTATTTCTCAATCAGCAATATTCGGAAACTTTACATCTGGATAAAAATAAAGTTACCTCCTGTCACGACCTCCTAACGAAACGCAGCCGACACGGGCTCGTCACAACATGGCGGCGATCAGGATAATGACCTCCCATCACCCCACGCGTGCGTCCCGCCCCTAAAGCGCCCGCCAATTATATTCAATTTTTAAAAACAGTATTTTATTTCAAATTGTTTATGTGATGAAAGAATACTGTTTCAATTCTTCGTTTTCACATCTAGGCAAATATTACGTGTTATATGGGTCCAAATTAAGTTACCTGAATCTGATCCATCCATTTCCCAAACCGCCTATCCTGCTCTGAGGTGGCGGGGATGCTGGAGCCTATCCCAGCAGTCACTCTGACCTTTCAGGCTAAACACGATTTCATTTAAATTCCATTTAGCTGCAGTTAATTGCGATTACATGCGCTTGACCCATGCCAAACTCGGAATGACACAACTGAATCAGGTGTGTATATATACACTCACTGGCCACTTTATTAGGTACACCTTGCTAGTACCGGGTTGGACCCCCTTTTGCCTTCAGAAATGCCTTAATCCTTCGTGGCATAGATTCAACAAGGTACTGGAAACATTCCTCAGAGAGTTTGGTCCATATTGTCATGATAGCATCACGCAGTTGCTGCAGATTTGTCGGCTGCACATCCATGATGCGACTCTCCCGGTCCACCACACCCCAAAGGTGCTCTATTGGATTGAGATCTGGTGACTGTGGAGGCCATTTGAGTACAGTGAACTCATTGTCATGTTCAAGAAACCAGTCTGAGATGATTCGAGCTTTATGACATGGCACGTTATCCTGCTGGAAGTAGCCATCAGAAGATGGGAACACTGTGGTCATAAAGGGATGGACATGGTCAGCAACAATACTCAGGTAGGCTGTAGCGTTGACACGATGCTCAATTGGTACTAAGGGGCCCAAAGTGTGCCAAGAAAATATCCCCCACACCATTACACCACCACCAGCAGCCTGAAGCGTTGATACAAGGCAGGATGGATCCATGCTTTCATGTTGTTGACGCCAAATTCTGACCCTACCATCCGAATGTCGCAGCAGAAATTGAGACTCATCAGACCAGGCAACGTTTTTCCAATCTTCTATTGTCCAATTTTGATGAGCCTGTGCGAATTGTAGCCTCAGTTTCCTGTTCCTAGCTGACGGGAGTGGCAAGATTATCTAATATTTTGGGGTCCTTATGAAGCTTGGGAATTAAAGTTATTATAGCTTGTTTCATAGTGGAAGGAAATTTAATATTGTCAGTTGATTCTTTTAACATAAGAGAGAATGTAACTTTAATAAGTCCCAAAAATGTCTATAGAAATTGGCAGTAAGTCCATCCCTACCTAGAGATTTGTCTAAAGACAAACTCATTACTGCTTTATCCAGCTCATCTGAAGTAATTTCAGCATCACACAACCATACGAACACATCAACAATACAGAGAATAAGAGCTTTGATATTGTTGAAGAAGTCAGCATCCTGAACAGAAAAGGTTGAAGAATACAATTTACTGTGTTAGTAATTAGTATTAGTATTGAGTAGCAGCAGAATACTTCACAACTGCTATCATTAAACGTTTATTGACATGCTACAGTACCAGAGAAAAAGTAAAATCTATGTTAACATTATTTTATTATAATGTTAAACTTTATTTCACTCTCTCTCTCTCGCACACGTAAGGAATCCAGCTTTGGTAAGGAATGAGCTTTGGCTCAAGACAAATCAAACAATAGCAAACAAACAAACCAACACAAAACCCATTTCTGTCACGTATCTGGAAAGAACCCAAAAGCAGACGGGACAAGCAGGTAAGGGAAGAAATCAAGTCTTATGGCCGGACTTGATGAAGCAGCAATCATTGGCAACGCTGTCTTCGGGAGGGGGGCGGAGTCGGCTTGTGTTCGTCACGTCAATGCGTCTCTGTGTGTGTCGGAAAAAACAGTGCTTCGGCCTGGAGTCGCCTTGTCACCAAAGTGGGGAGGCGCTCTCCTTCCAGACTGCCGGCCCTCGGACAGATGCAGTTGGCGAACGCATGCAGTACGAGGGTGGGTGTTTGAATTAAAATAGGGATCGATTGGCCACTAAATTGGGAGAAAAAAGGGAAAAATCAAAAATACATTTAGAAAAAAAAAAAAAAAGAAATCAACTCTTCATCCAAGTGGCCCATCCCAGGGGTAGAGCAGGAGTTGGCTCAGTGGCAGGTAGACTGGCTGGCACAAGTCCATCAATGGCTACGTTCCAGCCAACACTGATCCACAGTGGAGGCTTTTTAAGGGTGACGCCGATTGCTTGATGGCCAGCTGCTGTGCCGGGGTGAAGGAGGGGTCAGCAGGTGTCCAGGGAGAAGAGGGGTTAGGCTTGGGCTTTTGGCTCATGACTTCTATTTATTTAGCACTGGCCTACTGATCTGAGGAATGCTATAATGCTCGACTTCACTCAATGTGGCCAGGGGTGCTCGGGCTGGACCCGTCAAATTGGGCAGCGCTGGCCGCTGAATGTGGCCGGGGCTCGACAATGTATGTGGGCAGGGGTGGTCGCGCTGGCACTACAATCAAGCCCAAAGTCGCGCGACGTTTCGCTGTTTATGTACCTTCTTCAGGCGAGGCCTTATTCAACTAAGAGAGGCAGGGTTAAGCTTAAGGTTAGGGTTAGGCTTTTAAATCCGCATTCCCAAATACATTGCAATTAACCTTGTGCACTGTCCATCGACAAGGTGTTTAGATGGCGGCCACAGTCCCCCACCAACTACCTGACCGTCCCACGCAATCCAAAAATTCAATGGCAGCTAATAATGGTCCCTCAGTTTGGCTCAGTCGCATCATCGGGACCCCAATTTGGTCCCCTGTTTCACTACAACAAAGCCCAAAGTCGCGCGACGTTTCACTTTTCTTCAACCCTCTTCAGGCGAGGGTTTAGACTTTTCCACGAGCGGCATGTCGGTGGCCTTCTAAGGCTCGTGAAAATCAAATCACTTGATTGGAAGCTGCCAATTTGCCATAACAATATGGAAGGACCTCTAAAATCTGTTGTACATACTTTGTGCTACTGCACTTACCAGCATGCTTTGTGTCTTGCACATTTCCTATGTTCTTGTGGGTTTCGAAACATGTGAACCAATGGAATGTATTTGCTCTTTGTATTTTTATTTGAATTTTGTTATTAGCCAATGATGTGGTGTGGAGTTGTTATGCCCGCGAAATCACGAGCTTCGCAACGGTCCATCTCCTCACGGAGAGGGAGGAGTTAGGCAGCCCGAGTGAGTACGACGAAGAGAGAGGGCCATTTTTCTGCTGCTCCGTCTAAGTACCCGTTTCGCGGAGACTTTATACACAGCCCGTGTACTAGGCCCGCATTTGAGGTCAGGAGTGTTGCGATTGGCCCGCGGTCGTATGCTTGCTGGTGGGCTTTGTTTTAGTATGCCGATTATTTTGTTTATGCCCCATAGCCAGTGTCGCCGCTAGCTAGCTAAGTGCATTTAGCATCCAGTGCTAGTGTGTTAGCTAGCCGACTAGAGTTGTGGAGGCTAGTCAGAAGTCATCGGGCTGCGCTGGACGGTGATGTAACTAGGGGAGCCGCTCTGCTCCATTCCTGGGACCTGTCTGCTATCCAAAGAGGACTCGCTTCATCTGCTCTATCTTCGCCAGGGTTGTTTGAACATTGCAACCTTTGGCCATCTTGCGGCGGGTGGAGGCTGCTACCGGGGAGCCGACACCTGCCAGCTGCTAGGCTAGCACTACGCCTTCCATCCTCTGGACTGCACACAGCCTCCCGGTCGAGGAAGCGATGGGTTGTGAGTAACCCGAAAATTTCATTTATACTCACACACACACGCACACTTTTATCTCGTCGCCTGGGCATCGTAGCGGTGGCTGCCTTGCCCTCCGCTCAGAGAGCTGCTTTAATGTGCACCAACGGGCCCCAACGGAAAGTGCTGGGTATTTGTGTGTTCTTTTGATACTTTCTTCCTGTTTATTGTGACCGCTTGTCCCACCCTGTGTAATTTCAATTAATGTTTATTTAATCAGCAATACTACACTCGTGTGGTACTCTCTCTCTCTCTCTCTCTCTCTCATTATTATCAAATAAATCCTATTATTATTAATTATATTTCGGGTGTATTGGCAGCTCATTTTCCGCATATGCAAAGCCTAGGTTACTTATAGAGTGCTGGTAATAAGCTTGTACAGTAATTCAGTACACAGCAGAGTTATAAGATCTGCATTAACCACGTGTTTGTTTCATTCTGGGAAGATATACCATTCACCAGCCTTAGCTAAGTGTAGTATTTTCACAGTGGAGGCACCGCGCTACTAAATTGATTATTATCTTGGTTAATTATTTCTATTATCAATTATCACTAATATTGTCATTAGTGGCACTAGCCTACTAGTACACAGGAGGTTCAGCCAGCTCACCATTCCACCGCTGAGAACTCAGGATCCTGTTGCGCTATTGATTTGTATTGTAACACTTTAGTAACTGGTAGCATTAGGCTTTTGTCTTGTTTAAATGTGCTTGGCGTTGCCCGCCAGTGAAAAAGGGGTTACAAATAGCTTTACACTAGTCCAACTCACCGAGCGGGGGGGCTACGTCCCTCTTTGTCGGAGTCCCTCGTAAAAAGAGAGAGTGAACCACAGCTCCGCCTCTAAATACGTCACTGGGAAATATGACACCACCTCCGGTGGGCGTGTGCTTTCGCCCGGGACAGACGTTCCCTGACCATGCCGTTGTCCCGGGAAAATGGACCCGCCCATCTGTTGGATCGCCAGGTCTTTCTCCGGAAACACCGGATGACGACCCATTCGCCGGGGAGGTAGGAATGGAGAACCTTCTCAGCTGGGGTGGGGAGAGCAGCTGCCACCTGTTTGGGAGACTTGGGAGAGAGCAGAGGAGAGATTACAGCAGTGCTGTAGCATAGCATGCTCGTAAAGAGCGGTTTGGGGAAGAGCTCCCGGCGCAGGGCCCGTTCCCATGGTCGGAGGCCGTCCCATGACAATCTCAAAAGGACTAAGCCCTGCTCTGGAGTGTCTTTGTCGCACGCGCATGTACATAAGTACCAGAAGACGTAAGAAACTGTCTCTGTTGCCAGAGAGCACCAAAGTCCACGCCGAAAGCGTAGCGTGAATCCGTGTAGATGGTGACAGACCAGCCAGCTGCCAGCTCGCAGGCCGCAGAGAGGGCCGTGAGTTCAGCAGCCTGTGCAGAGAGGTGAGAGGGCAACGAGCTGCAATTAAGGCAAGCGGAGGCAGAGCAAACGGCCCAACCAACCTGACATTGGCCGGTGGTAAGACAGCGGGAAGCCGACCCATCCACAAAAAGGACAACGTCAGGGTTGGCAAGAGGAGTGGAGCTGAGATCAGGCCGAGGTGAACAAACAGCAGAGACAGCTGCAACGCAGTCGTGTGGTTCACCATCGTCTGGTGAGGGAAGAAGGGTGGCGGGGTTAAGGACAGTGCAACGTTTGACAGTGATGGTGGGCATGTCAAGGAGCACAGTGTTGTAACGTAGCCACCGCGCTGCGGACAGCTGTGACCTTTTCTGTTCAAGTAGGAGGAGCGGGACCGCATGGGGAACCAGGAGAGTAACGTCGGAGTACCCCACGATGTCTCGCGAGGCCATCACAGCCTTTTCAGCAGCAGCGACGGCTCGAAGGCAGCGAGGCAAGCCAGCCGCTACCGGGTCAAGTTTGGTGGAGAAGTAAGCCACAGGGCGCAGCTTGCAGTCCCCCATGAGACTGACTGCAAGAGGACGGAGATCATGCAGCCGTTGCGCTCATCCACAGTTTGAGTGAATGCTTGAGCGGGCTCCGGATAGCCAAGAGTTGGTGCGATTTGGAGCTGGACTTTCAGTCACTCAAAGGCTTTAGTTGCCTCTGGGGTCCACAAGAGGACCTGTGAGGCGGGTGCATGAGAGTCAATGAGGGCCCGAAGGGGTTTGTCAAAGGTTGCAAATGCCGGAACGAACAAGCGACACAGTAGGAAGCCATGCCTAAGAACAGGGTATCTGCAGGTTTCACTAAGTTAATTTTAAGACTTTTTAAGACCTTTTTAATGCCACTTGGATCGGAATTTAAGACCAAGATCTACAACAAAATATATACATATGGTTGGTAAGCACTAACGCCCAACAGCTGAATATTTAACCATTTGATTCGCGCGAGTGCAGTTTTATCGAAATGGTTAAACAAATGTATGTTTTGTGACACGCTGATGTTGTAACCGCATTTCTTGACGTTCAGACCGAATATTTAAAGATTTGATTCGCGGAATTTCGCGCGATTGCAATCAGATAAGCTGAAGTCCTCCTCCATGTTGAAAAAGCTGCCAGAAACTACACGCTGCTGTGACTGGTTGATTCGCTGTGAGCATTTGATGACAAAACAACGAATCACAGCAGAGCGCGCAGCGGAGGTCCCTCCCCCCTCCATCTGGCCGATCAATTCTAGCATCAACTTTTCTTCTTCTTCTCTCGGCTGCTATTTTGTCATGACTTAGTTAGCATTTGTCCGCCAAATTCTGTATAGGCTATACCATTTAGCAATTAACCGCTCAGTAAAACCAACATCGGTATTCTTTTCGATAACTAGTTACATTAATATTACCTACAACCGTGAGTTGCAGGTAATATTGCCATGGTATCGCATCATCCAGGTCATTTCTTTGTCTATGGGGGATACATATTTGTTTTAATTACAGGGAATAGCATGCTATAGGTAACAGGTGCGCCTGATACGAACCTGGAATTCATGAAAATAGCATGTGTGTTAGAGTTTGTGGGAGACCCCAAGCGCACGACACCAGACAGAGATGGGGTTAGCCGAAAACTGGCGTACTTTATTCAAACATAGGAAGGCAATGAGCGACAAGGAAAAAACGGAAAGTCCAAGGGGGAAAAAAACTCGCGGGTAATCCAAACGGGAACAAGGCAGGATACTTCCACGGGGAAACCTTGCAAGGGAAAAACATGAACCAAGGGCTGGGATGAGTTCGTAGAGAAAAGGACCGTGAGAGGAGAGTCGCCGCTACTGCGGGGAGGTAACAACACGAACTGACAACGGGCACGTGGGAGGCCACCAAACTTAAGCCCAGCCCTGATGACTAAGCCCGGCCCTGACGAGCCGATTGGCTGCCGGCGTGGGGTGGGCGGGCCACGGTGCGGGGTGGGCGAGCCATAACACTTGTTTCCCTTTTATTTTCTTTTTTCCCCCTCAAAATTCACTTAATCCTACCAAATGACCACTTCTATTAGTGCGAGACCGAGGGTGAACAGCCGCTTAATTGTCAGTGCACGACCTCATCTGGTTTCAATAGTACGCGTTTTAAATGATCCTTTTATCCTTTAAAGAATTCTGCTTACCCGTGCGATGAATCTCCCAGGGTTTTGCTGAGGGATCTCAGCGACACCGACCAAACGGACCACCCGCCTCTCCCTTTCTTCTTCTCAAACCTGGTGAGGTTATTGGGAGATCGGTGACTATGTCCTTGTCCCGAGATGATCGGTCAGCCGGTTGTCCGTCTGGCGGAGCGACGTGAGATCCCGCTTCTGACACCAAATTGTTGTGGATTTTCCTTTATCCTTTTAATGGGCTCTTGCCCCAGCAACCTCTGGGGAGAATAATCATGGGACAAATATTGAAGCAAACAGAGAATCTTTAATGCATCTGCAGATGGAGAGCCATAAGGCCACAGAGAGGTTCGTCTATGAGGATATGCTCTGCCTCTGAGCTGGAGATAGTGGTTTTTTATACAACAGTCCGTCGCGTCATACACTATGTTTCCTGCGTCAACTAAGGTGTAATCTTAAAAAGGAATGAAGGAAACATCTACGTAAATCACGTTCTGTGCCTCGTGAGTGTCTGTACGCCTGTTGCACTTGTCTTTTGCTGTACCTGGCCGTTCCTGGGATGCGGCAACGGGGAGGCAAGCATAGTAACAGTTGCTATGTGGCCCCATGGAAGGTACGCATGAGAACAATTGGTATGTGTGTCTGCAGTGAGTGAGAAGTTTCATACACACAGACAAGTGGAAAACTACAGAGTACATACGGAGTGCATATGGAGAACATTTTGTACTCCACATACATCACCAACATCCTGCTCAGCTCTCCCCTTCTCAGCCTCCTCCTGCTCAGCTGCACCACTCTCCTCTCAGAGCCTCACCGCAGCCACATCGTGATGACACGACTGGTACGAATGACATTGCGAGCTACTTGGTGCGCCGAGAGCTTGTGAATTCCGGTCTCATCCAGTTCAACGAGCGCCCAGAAAATTATTGGGCGTGGAAGTCCTGTTTCTTCAACGCCATTGAAGGACTGAACTTAACTGCCAGCGAGGAGCTCGACCTCTTGACAAAGTCGTTAGGAAAAGAGTTCTCAGAGCACGTTAAAAGGATTTGCTATGTGCACGTCGCCGACCCTGTAGTGGGCCTACAACATGTCTGGGAACGCCTAGAAGAGTGCTCCCCTGAAGTGATCGAGAGAGCGCTCTTCGAGAGGATAGAGAACTTTCCAAAAATCGCTCAGAAAGACCCCGTAAAGTTGAGGGAGCTGGGAGACCTGCTGATGGAGTTAGACTCTGCTACGTGTGAGGGCTACCTGCCGGGGATCTCGTACCTGGACACCGCCAGGCGTGTCAACCCGATCGTTGAGAAGCTGCCACACAGTCTACAAGAGAGGTGGATAACTAAGGGTTCCCAGTACAAAGAGCAGCACTATGTCTCCCCCCCCCCATTCACCTTCTTCGCAGACTTCATCTGCAGCGAGGCACACAGAAGAAATGACCCCAGCTTTACTCTCCCTTCAGCTCCATCGAAAACGTCCAACAAGTCCTCCACAGTGTCCTCAAAACATGAGCGATCAGAAAAGGAATCAAGACACGCCAAAAGGCATGTCTCCACCCACAAGACAGAGGTCTCAACAAACCGCTCAGCTTCTCAGTCACGCAGTTCGAGCAGCAAGCCTGGCGACAAAGGGAAACAATGTCCCATCCATCAGAAGCGCCATCCTCTAAAGAAATGTCGAGGTTTTCGAAGCAAGTCTCTTGAGGAGCGCAAAGCCTTTCTGAAAGAGAATGGTGCCTGCTACAGGTGTTTCTCCTCCACAACTCACCTGGCGAAGAACTGTAAGGCAACTTTGAAGTGCAGCGAATGTGAGAGCGATGACCACATAGCGGCGCTCCACCCTGGACCTCCTCCACGGGACAAAAAAGACAAGGACCCCACCTCAGAGCATGGCGGGGAGAGTGAAGAGGAGGCGCCTCCACCAGCAGTCACCTCTAAATGCACAGCACACCCAGACAGAGCTAGTAACGTCTACATCGTCCTGGACGACCAGAGCAACAGATCTCTGGCGAGGTCTGATTTCTTCTACTTCATCCAAATCAGAGGTTCAGACTCACCGTACACCCTGCGTACATGTGCAGGAGTCACCGAGACATCTGGAAGAAGAGCCACAGGGTTCTTGGCGTAGTCGTTGGATGGAAAAAACAAGTGTGCTGCTTCCAACACTCATTGAGTGCAACCATATGCCTGACCATCGGTCAGAAATCCCGACCCCAGAAGCTGCACAGCACCACAGCCACCTGAAGTCCATCGCTCGCAGAATCCCTCGCCTGGACCCTGAAGCCCAGATCCTGATACTTCTGGGACGCCACATCCTTCAGGTTCACAAAGTCAGGGAGCAACGCAATGGTCCTCCCAGCGCCCCCTATGCCCAACGTCTAGACCTGGGTTGGGTGGTTACAGGGGACGTGTGCCTGGGTTCAGCCCACAAGCCAGCAGCTGTGACTCCCTATCGCACCAGCGTGCTCGAAAACGGAAGGCCATCTCTCCTCACTCCGTGCCCCAACCGTCTCCAGGTCAAGGAAAGGTTCCTCCTTACAGCATCAAACATGACACCCCAGTCCCTGATGACGACAAAGTGCGGCTTTCCATCGAAGATCGTCTGTTCCTGGAGTTCATGGACAGAGAGATGGTGATGGACGACACCAACAGCTGGGTGGCGCCTCTCCCATTCCGATCCCCTCGTCGACGGCTCCCTTACAATCGAGACCAAGCTCTCAGCAGACTTACCTCTCCCCGCCGCACCCTGGAAAGAAAGCCTAAGATGAAAGCCGACTTCGTCACACCTTCATGCAAAACATCTTTGATCGCGACCAGGCTGAGTTGGCCCCACCACTACCGGAGGGAAGTGAGTGCTGGTACTTACTTATCTTCAGCGTCTACCACCCTCAAAAGCCAGACAAGATCAGGGTTGTCTTCGATTCCAGCGCTCAACATCACGGCATCTCCCTGAACGATGTGCGTGCTACTTACCGGCCCGGATCTGAACAACAGCTTGCTGGGAGTCTTGCTGCGCTCCCGAAGAGAAACAGTGGCTGTCATAGCGGACATCGAGCAGATGTTTCACAGCTTCGTCGTTCGAGAAGACAACAGAGATTTCTTGTGTTTCCTGTGGTTCAACAACAACGACCCCAACCGAGAGATTGCCGAGTATCGCATGAAAGTCCACGTATTCGGCAACTCACCATCCCCAGCTGTCGCCATCTATGGACTTCACCGAGCAGCAGAACACAGCTCCAGGGAACACGGAATGGATGCCAAGCACTTAGTGGAACGCGACTTCTACGTCGACGACGGCCTCGCTCTGGCTGGGTTGCGTCCCGAGGGGCAGCCGTGAGTAGAGGGAGGAGTCGTTGGCAGCTTGACTGGAGGTGGCCACTTGCTGTGTATTTAGCATAGCAGCACACTCAGCTGCTCCCTCAACCTGTAGTGCGATGGTAATTGCTCTGGACAGCAGCAGATCGTCTTTTTCCAGCAGGAGAGTCTCACGCACCTTTGCGTTGTTGGTGTGTTCGATTAGCTGGTCGCGAACCATCTCGTCCTGAAGCGCGCCAAACTTGCATGAGCTAGCTAGCCCTCGCAAATTAGCTACGTACTGCCGCACAGACTCACCAGGCAGTTGGTGTCGCTGACGGAATATAAATCGCCGAAGGAGGGCACTCTGTGGAGCAGCGAAATGGGTGCTCATAAGTCCCACAGCTTCGTCAAAGTTTGTGACGTTCCCCAGAGTCCCGAGCACACGATGACCCTCTGCTCCCAAGCAGTGTAGCAACAGAGCCGTCTTCCTAGCCTGGCTCACGTCGTCGAGCCCTGAGGCGATGATGTAATTTTCAAAACTATGTAGCCAGCGAGTCCATGGTACCGGAGGCTCGCCAGGTAACGCCAGGAAGGGGGCAGGTGGTGGGAGAGAGATATCAGCCATCCTCGTCGCCAATATTGTATTGAGAAATCACGTCAGGACACAGCGCTGTCGCTCGACACAACCTCTACGTTGCATTCTTTATTTAGACTGACACAGCATCACAGGCAGACCCGATCAAACAACCCAGAGCCCGCAGGCATCACCAAGCGATCCCAGCACAATAGAACAGCACCAAATCAAATGCAGCACTGTCGATGTGTGCAGACATAACAAGGGGCTTACCAGCGTTTCCCATTGGAAGTAACAACCCCTTTCAGCCCGCGATTTAGCAAACACCGTTCACATGTGTCGCACCGGGCATTCATGCAGCATAAGCCTCGGTTTGTAGCTAAGAGCCGTTCACAATGTGCTGCACGAGGCCTACCTACACATGTAGCCTGAGCCTCGAATGTTGCTAGTGCTAGCTAACGTTAGCTAGTACAAGAAGTGAATCTCTTGTGCTGCTTAGCTTACGGGTGCTTAATAGTGACGAGCATAATCGTTCAATAAACATTAGGCTCACATGCATCGAAACTGACGATATTAAATGATTCCAAGTAGAAAATTCAACAAGCCAACTAGCTAGATAGCATTTTTCCTTGGCGTGGGACTGACAAGCTAGCATAAGCTAACGTGAGCTAGTGAAAATTCGCACACATTAAAATGTATCTGGATGTAACGTTACATGTATATAGACATCTCCGATATCGTTATGCAAGCAGGTGAGCGGCTAACGTTAAACCGGAATTAAGCAAGCGAGACTGTGTGGCTAGCTAGAATTAGCAGGCCCCGTTTATAGCAGCTAGCAGCAGGTCTGTCTTCTAACGTCAGGCGTAGCCAATCGCTCGGTTGGTTGTCGGTGTGATAACGTGGCAATATTCGCTAACTTTTTAAAAAAAAAAATATTCGCTAACTAAACGTTAGCTAGCTTATGCTAGCTAGTCGTTTCCTAGCCAGGCTAGCTAGCTATGAACGTATAAACTGCCGTGCGATAACGTTATAATTAGCTTTAATCAGTCACTTAAAAATCACACCCGAGTGTGCCAAAATGTTACAAAAACATGTCGATATTCAATGTTTACTGGGGTTTTTCGCGCTTCGGCTCACTTCTTACCGAGAAATTGGCACTTGGCACAAGTTGGCCGTGAACTTGACTTCTCCTCAGGGCTCCAAGCAGTGAAAAGAAAAATGGCATAAAATCAAGAGATTTTGAGAACCAAAGTTTGGCTACGTCAGTAGTCACGTGACATACTGGATGGAAAAATAGTCTTTGGTTTTAAGTCAGTCAAATACATTGAACCAATGAGGCCCTGATTTCCATTGAATTAAAGTGAGTTTAATACATATATAGACCCAAAATATCATAAATACAATTATATCGGGTCCAATCAAATAAAAAACACGCTTTAATTGAATGGCAGCATATGATCACTTTTTACTGTGTGGATGCAAACAGTGAAACTTATGTAACCCCTTTTTCACTGGCGGGTGAAGTAATACTTGGGGTAGTATTGGTCGAGGATCAATGATCACACCGGGTTAGAGAACTCAGGATTAATCGTGGCTCAGTAGGCAGACGTAATAACCATACGTGGTAGTGGTGTAACCATAATAACAGTCCGGGTAGTACATAACACCTAGTGTAGTTCCAGTGGATATACATGGCATTTATATCACTACAACCAGCTGCACTGATGTTTGCTCGGGAGCTACAGACGCCTGTGGATCTGGTCTTTGGCAAGCCGCCAAACCCACCAGTACGAGTGCCGCCGGGCCAGGACTATGTAGACGCACTACAGGACCGGATGGAGGCTCCTCATCAGCTGGCTCCAGAGAATATGGCTTCTGCAGGGGAAAGGCAGAAGAGAGCCTATGATGTACGTTGCCACCGCAAAGAGTACCAGCAGGGGGACAACGTATGGGTGTATAACCCACGGCGAACGAAGGGACGGTCCCCAAAGCTGAACAGCAACTGGGAGGGGCCCTGCCTCATCCTGAAGAGGATCTCAGAGGTCATCTATAGAGTGAAGCTCCACAGCCGCCCTCGGATAGTCATCCTTCACCAAGATCGCCTCGCACCTTACTTAGTACAGACCAGGCTACCGGGGTCCAGGGAGGGGGTAAGGACACTGCTGGATCAAAGCCAACCTCCCTGGATGTCAGCAAGGAGCTACCATTAGAGCATCTTGTTTTGGGCCAGGGAGGGGGCGGGGACACTGGGTTTACAGAGCTGCCCTCCCTGGCCAGGAATGGAAACAGCGGTGACGTCGAAGTCGACGGTGGGGGCTCAGACCCAGCGGATGCAGAGCCGCCCCCGTCATCCATCAGCAGCCCGCGGCAAGGAGCAGCCCGGGATGGGAGAGGTGCTCGGCGGAAGAAACCCTCATGGTGGATGGACCCATCCACATGGGATTTGGGTTAGGCCAACGGGACGTTGGTCTTTCAAGGAAGGAGGCAGTGTGGCGAATTCAACTAGAGTGTTCCTGCTCCAAGTTCATTTGCATGTTACCCACGATGCAACTGAAATGTCGATGTTTTGGTTATGTTGTGGGCTATTGAACACGTTAAAAACGGGCATATCTGTTACAGATAGCGGGGATGCGGTGCAAGGTGATGGGGACGTTACGAGAGAAGTTGATTAGACAACATGCTATTTCCCACCATGAGGGTAAAGAGTAGGCAAATAGATAAGGTCGCTTCTGTGGCCAAGAAAAGGATCAAGCTGAGACCAAAACGAATTTGTGACTGTTATGACTAGCTTGGCTTGCGGTCATTAAAAGCTTGCTTGCTAACTCTGAAAGGTTTGCTGAGAAGTCCATTATTTGACCACGTGGAAATATCATCATGTTAATTTTATGTCAACCCATTTGGCCCCGTTACACTGGGAGGAGCCATTGCATATGAAGCCCCTGCCCCCCCCCCCCCCAAAAAAAAACCAAACAAAAACAAAACAAAAATAAAAAATGATGTCAGTCATTTATTTGCGACTGTTGTGCGGACTGTGTGTGTTGAGCAGCGACCCCCGGTACACCCTTGTTACAGTCGTTTTTGCTGACCCGGAAGTTGTACTGTCAAGCAAGCGCCACAAACAACGCGCGCGGACAGCCTGGACACGGCAGCACTGGCACATCCTACAAGATTAATAAAGTGTGAGTATTAATCATATACGTTTTGATGCAAGCTGTGCCTTGCCCCTTTAAGGAGAGGGCTTAGTGGGTATTGTGTGTGTGTGTGTGGGGGGGTAATGTAGACGCAGCCGTGTGTGTGTGTGTGTGTGTGTGTGTCTGTGTATTTTCTGTTTGTAGCCGCAGCCGCGGAGACGCTAGTTTGCCGACAAATAGGAAGGTAGCCACCGTTACCAGTGATGATTTGTATGCATCACAGGGAGGGAGGGAGGGAGGGAGGCTGCCGTGTGTTAAATGGGACTGCAGTGCAGTGCAGTGGCCGGCCCGTTCTCCACCGCGGAGTTGGTCCGGACTCTTTATGAAGTTGTTACCAGCTACGAGCCAGGCTAAGCTAAATAGACTAGCGAGACACCCACCGGAGGCTTCCAACTACGGTTCGGAGCCGCGACGCTGGAGAGGTAACAGTACTAGACGTGCTGCTGCACTAGACGTTTTGTTGTTTTGTTGTGTTAAGTTACAAGTAAAGCTGAGCGTCGCTGTGTAAGTTAGCTTTTACCTAATCAACGTTAGCCAACTTGCTAAGTAGGCTGTTGCTCTGCGTGCGCGTTTTCATTTTTGGGGTAGCATGCGGCGATAGCTTTTGTTAAAAAGCATGCTAATTTGCCCTGGGAATCAGTGGAGGCTGATGGAAGTGCCCCATTTGTATCTTAACTGTCATCTTCTTCTCTCTATAGACACTGTGGGACCTGAGCATGACCCAAACAGACCTCACCTACGATGCAGTCCCAGGTAGACCAGTATAGTATGGTCTATAATAGCAGATCATGATCCAGCTCAAGGTTATTGTAGTTCACTAAAACTGAACTAAAACCAGGTGTGAAAAGAGAAGAAAAAAAAACAAAAAAAAACGTTTCAGTTCACTGAAATAAAAATAAAACTTGACTTTAGAGGAGCAAGAAGAGGAAGCGAGTGAAGGCAGAGCCGAAGATCAAATGGTGGAAGTTGAAGAAGGAAAACTGTTGTGTGGAGTTCAGGCAGGGGTTAAGACAGGCACTGGGTGGATAGTGGAGAGTTGCCGGACGGCTGGGCAACCACTGCAGAAATAGTGAGGGAGACAGCTAGGAAGGTACTTGGTGTGTCGGCAGGACAGAGGAAGGAAGACAAGGAGACTTGGTGGTGGAGTGAGGAAGTACAGCAAAGTATACAGAAGAAGAGGTTGGCAAAGAAGAAATGGGATAGTCAGAGAGATGAAGAAAGTAGACAGGAGTACAAGGAGACACAGCGTAAAGCTAAGAGAGGTGGCAAAGGCAAAAGGCGTATGGTGAGTTGTATGACAGGTTAGACACTAAGGAAGGAGAAAAGGACTTGTACCGATTGGCTAGACAGAGGGACCGAGCTGCAAAGGATGTGCAGCAGCTTAGGGTGATGAAGGATAGAGATGGAAATGTGCTGACGAGCGAAGAGAGTGTGCTGAGAAGGTGGAAGGAGTACATTGGGGGGCTGATGAATGAAGAAAATGAGAGAGAGAGAGCAGGTTGGATGATGTGGGGATAGTGAATCAGGAAGTGCAGTGGATTAGCAAGGAGGACGTGAGGGCAGCTATGAAGAGGATGAAGAGTGGCAAGGCAGTTGGTCCTGATGACATACCTGTGGAGGCATGGAGATGTTTAGGAGAGATGGCAGTGGGGTTTTTAACTAGATTGTTTAACTCAAACTTGGAAAGGGAGAGGATGCCTGAGGAGTGGAGAAGAAGCATACCGGTACCGATTTTCAAGAACCAGGGCGATGTGCAGAACTGTAGCAACTACAGAGGTATAAAGTTGATCAGCCACAGCATGAAGATTTGGGAAAGAGTAATCGAAGCTAGGTTAAGAGGAGGAGAGGTGACGATTAGCGAGCGGCAGTATGGTTTCATGCCACGAAAGAGCACCACAGATGCGATGTTTGCTTTGAGAATGTTGATGGAGAAGTATAGAGAAGGCCAGAAGGAGTTACATTGTGTCTTTGTAGATTTAGAGAACGCATAAGCCAGGGTGCCGAGAGAGGAGATGTGGTATTGTATGAGGAAGCCGGGAGTTGCCGAGAAGTATGTAGGAGTGGTGCAGGATATGCACGTGGAAGTGTGACAGTGGCGAGGTGACAGATGGGTTCAAGGTGGAGGTGGGATTACATCAAGAATCGGCTCTGAGCCCCTTCTTGTTTGCAATGGTGATGGACAGGTTGACGGATGAGATCAGGCAGGAGTCTCCATGGACGATGATGTTCGCGGATGACATTGTGATCTGTGGCGAGAGTAGGGTGCAGGTGGAGGAGAGCCTGGAGATGTGGAGGTATGCACTGGAGAGAAGAGGAATGAAAGTCAGTAGGAGCAAGACGGAATACCTGTGTGTGAAAGAGAGGGAAGACAGTGGAATGGTCAGGAGTGGAGGTGACGAAGGCATATGACTTTAAATACTTGGGGTCAACAGTCCAAAGTAACGGGGAGTGCAGGAGAGAGGTGAAGAAGAGAGTGCAGGTAGGGCGGAGAAGAGTGTCAGGAGTGATTTGCGACAGAAGGGTGCCAGCAAGAGTTAAAGGGAAGGTTTACAAGATGGTTGTGAGACCAGCTACGTTGTATGGTTTGGAGACAGTGGCACTGACGAAAAGACAGCAGGAGGCGGAGCTGGAGGTGGCAGAGTTGAAGACGCTAAGGTTTTCACTGGGAGTGACGAAGAAGCACAGGATTAGGCACGATTATATTAGAGGGACCGCTCAAGTCGGACGGTTTGGAGACAAAGCAAGAGAGGCAAGATTGAGATGGCTTGGACATGTGTGGAGGAGAGATGCTGATTTTGGAGCTGCCAGGGAAGAGAAGAAGAGGAAGGCCAAAGAGGAGGTTTATGGATGTGGTGAGGGAAGACATGCAGGTGGCTGGTGTGACAGAGGAAGACGCAGAAGACAGGAAGAAATGGAAACGGATGATCCGCTGTGGCGACCCCTAACGGGAGCAGCCGAAAGTAGTAGATCTATGTCATATGTACATTATTTACAATTAGTTCATAAGTCATTCATAATTCATGTGTGATTTCGTCATTCCTAGGTTATGTGCAGCTATTTACATGCAGTTATGTAGCCTACAATTATTATTTACATGCAGTCATGTGCAGTTATTTACATATGTTATGTAGTTATGTCATAGACATGTGATAACATTTTATAATTTATGCAATGTTTATTGAAACATTCTTTCTCTGTATTGCCCCCCTATACAGTTTTACAAAAAGGTTTGAATTCTCAAAGTTCTTCAGTAAAGTTCCTCAACTTGGACTGGGACTCTGTATTTCTTTGGGATTCTTCATGTTGGCTATCTGTCCGCCTGTCTATACATGGACACAAATACGTAGGACAGAATAGGCGGTCTTCTCGTTCCCCCCCGCCGTTTAAAGAAAAAAAAATTGTGTGTCTTTTTCTATCTTATTCCTCAAGGGTTAAAACCTCAACTAGGGCTTCTTGTTACCTTTCCAGGGTACAAGCCACAACTAGGGTTACCTGGCAGAATTCGGGTTTGAGGTTAAGATTGGGGTTAAGCCAGGGGAAAGGGTACCCCCATCCGGCCACTCGTCAGGCGCTGGCATAATAGGTGTACGTTATGTACAGTAGATTGGATGATTGTATGACCGCCTGGCCAGCAGGTGGAGTCATGGAGGCACCAATCTCAGTAATATGAGGCGCATAGATGACGTCGGCATGCAGCGCAGGCGATTCTGAACGGTGCAAATAAACGAAGCACATGGCTGCATGGAGTTGAGCTCCCGAAAAATACAAGAGTTAATTAAATGCGATAAAGTGGAAACGGTTAATTTAAATGCGATAAAGTGGAAACGTTGTAGAACCAGCATCATCACAGCTCAGTACTGCACGTGTACAGCACGTGTACAGCCAGTGTATGGTCCCACAGCTGTGGTCAGCATCACGTCATTCAGCACGCTGTTGTTCATCTAGCTGTGTGTACAGCTAGCCGTGTATCAGTCAACCAAACGACCAGCTTATGTTAGCTCATGTACAGTTTGGAAACAGCTAATGTTAGCTTGTGTACAGGAGGAAATACATTGTCAACGAACATTTGTGTCATCTCGTCATTTATGGTTGGCGTTCACAACGCCGCTAAATCTCAACAATTGCGACAGATAGTAAATCTGTGTCAGTCCAAACGTTTGTAGTTCAAACGTTTACAATAGGTTAGAAATTTAAAACCGCATTCCCAAATAAATTGGAATTAACCTTGTACACTGTCAATCAACAAGATGTTTAGATGGCGGCCACCTTCTTCAGGCGAGGGCTTAGACTTTTCACGACCGGGCGGCATCTCGGTGGCCTTCTAAGGCTCGTAAAAATCAAATTAACAATGGAAAAAATAGCCAACATTAACCCAACTCACCGAACAGCGGGCAACGTAGCTCTGTGCCGGACTCCATCGAAAAGAGAGAATGAGGCTCCGCCTCTTAATATATACTGGGAAATATGACACCACTTCCGGTAGATGTCACGCTCTCCACAAAAGGCGGCCCCCCACGCCGTTGTCACGGGAAACATGACGCGACATCCGGCAAACGCGCGCCCTCCCCATAGACGGAAAAAAACAGAAAGGGGGAGAAAAAAAGAAAAAAAAAAGACAAAAGGGGACAGTGTGTTTTTTCCAGAGACGGGTTCGGGTTAGAGTTATAGGACCGTGTGTCCGAGGAAAGTGACGTGTTGTTGACAAAATTGGAGTTTGGAGAGACTAGCTTGGTGACCTTCTTGGGCCAGATGGCGTAAGAGAGAGACCGAGTCACAGCTGCACTGCGTTGTGGTGGGGGCACAAAGCAGGAGGTCGTCGACGTACTGCCATAGGGTTGAGCCGCGCGTCAGCGTAAGTGTGCTAAGGCTGTCTCGAAGCGCCCCGTTGTAGATCGTGGGGCTTTCACAATAGCCCTGACACAGCCTTGTCCATGTGTAAGGCCGACCGTCAAATAGGAACGCAAACCAGAACAGGGACGCTGAAGAAAGCGTTGGCATGGTCCACAACGGCAAACCGCCGTGCAGAAGGGGGAACCTGAGACATAAGGGTGTAGGGATTGGGGACGCAGGGCGTGCGGGCCCTGACAGCTGCATTTACTGCCTGAAGGTCTTGAACGAATCTCCATTCAGTGGGCTGTCCGGGTGGGCGTATCTTCTTCACGGGGAAGATGGGAGTGGAAACCGGGGAGGTGGGCCAAGGGACAATTATGCCCTTGACACGCAAGGCATTGAATACAGGGCAGATGCCATTAACCGCTTCCGGTTTCAAAGGGTACTGAGGTTGGTGGGGACGGAAGTCGGATTTCGGGGTAATGATGACGGGCTCACAATTACGTATGAGACCTACATCCTATTTCCCGTCAGCCCAAAGATGGAAGGGGATGTTGTGAAGCTGCGGAGCAAGTGCAGTGTGTGTGTGTGTGCCAGTGTATGGGCCTCAGTCACTGACGGTGAGGGGGCGGACAGAGCCAACATTCGTGACGTCACCGCAACGGTGGCGCTGACGTCTACCCGGTATAATTTTAGTGAGGGGGACCAGTCGCTTGAAGAGTCGGCGGGAAGCCAATCTGACGCCAGAGAAGCTTGTCGCGCGAGTGGACCCGTATCTGTCCACTGGGAACCCCGTGGTTTTACCAAGGAGACGTGCGGGACCGAGTCATCAACCGAAAACAACGCAGTTTGGTCGGTGTCTAATGTACACGTGACATGAGCGGTGCAGTGTAGGTTGTCCGCTGTCATGTAGGTCGATGCGTCCCCTGTTGTGGTGTGTGAGCAAGGGAGCAGAGCCACTGTGTGTATTGGGAGGCGGTAGGAGCCCACATGTAGACCCGTAGAGGGAGGGCGGGGTTATGTGTATGCAAAAAAATATTCGCTGCTGGTAACGAAGTGATGTACAGCCCTGATGAGGTGGAAACAACAGAGATGCCCAGTTGGATCATGCCATCTCCATCCAGCAAATTAAATGGGCAGTTATCAGAAATTAAAACAGGCAATTTTGTTGATGAGCTGTCATCCAGGCAAACAAGCGCACAGGAACGGATAATGGCTCCGTGACACACGTACCACTCGCAACAGTGGAGAGGACCGTTTGGCCGCTCCGTGTTAATCGTGGCCGGCCGATAGGCGGTTCTCACCACCGTTCGTGTGGCTCCCGTGTCTAACAAGAAAGGCAGCTCAGCATTTGCAAGACGCAAGGTTATCATTGGCAGTTTTCGGAAAGCTAGCTCATGAGATACATACTGTCCAACTGGGGAAGCTAACAGAAAAGCAGAGTCTTCATTGCAAATCAGTGTATTTGGTTGTGTCTGTGCATTCATACGACCTGATGTGGCAGCAGATGTGTCCAGGACCCCCACCTCCTCCTCCCGTGTCGCCTGTCAGTCCGAACCCCGGTATGAGCCTCCCCGTGGGGCCCACTGGTTGTGAGGTCCGTTGCTCCATCCTCGGCCTCTTCCGCGCCTTTGGTTGATGCCCTTGACGGAGTGGACAGTCTTAAGCCCAGTGACCGGGCTGGCCACATGTGAAGCAGCAGTCGTCACCCGGTTGGGGGCCGCTGGGCTGGGCGTGTTGTCACGGGTTCTGACATCGTGAACGGTCCCCGGGTCTGTCCTGTTGCACAGGTTAGTAGGGTGAAGGAAGCCGCTGCGGCACCATGGAGGAGAGAGAGAGAGGTGCGATGTTTGTCCTGAGCCTGCCTTGCCTTCTGTTCTACTTCCTTTTTCGGCATTTGATCGTGGGCATGATCAGCATGTCTCAGCAAGTCTTCCAGTCGTCTCTTTCCGTATCCTACGCAGTGTGTTTCTATGGCTTTCCTAACTCCGTCCTGCAGGCCGGCCAGGAAATGTTTGCAGAGGTGAGTTTCCCATTGGCCCCTCGCCGTGGACGGGGGAGAGAGAATTGGTGGCGGTTGGGGTGTTGGTGGTGGTGGTGGTGTCAGACGGGGTGTCGGTGGTGGTCCCAGGATCGGTCTCATGGCGCCGCGTTGTTGGACAGATTGTTGGACGCACCCGGAGTCGTCAGAGGGGTGTCCCAGAGACATCGCTATGAGCTGCGGATATAAGGAAGACAAAAGGAGAGAGAGAGGCTGGCTGCCATGTGAGTATGGCGGAGGGGTGGATGTCAGAGATGGAATAGGAGAGGTGTGTGAGAACGGGTCTTTGGTTGATACGTGAGCTGTCGTATCTCTGTCTTTACCGAGTCGTCGCTGCGCGTCACAGTCCTCTGTAGCCTTTTTCTTTCCCTACTTTCACACTCTTTCTCCCACATTCCCAAAATTCTTTCTTGCTCTGCCATATACTCTAACCATGTTGTAGGAATCTTTTTCCTTTCTAAGACCTTCGCTTTTCCCTTTTCCATGGACTGTCGGACTTTCATTAGTTTATTCTTGCTCAAAGTTCCTTCAACAGGAAACCCATGATCCTGCATCCAGTCTAAAACATATTTTACCGAGTCTTCACCATATTTCCTTATCACTCATTATCTGATAGATCGGACCCTCCATATTTATCGGGGGCAGTTTACTGCCCTTGTTTCCCTTTTATTTTCTTTTTTTCCCCTCAAAATTCACTTGATCCTTCCAAATGACCACTTCTATTAGTGCGAGACCGAGGGTGAACAGCCGCTTAATTGTCAGTGCACGACCTCATCTGGTTTCAATAGTACGCGTTTTAAATGATCATTTTATCCTTTAAAGAATTCTGCTTACCCGTGCGATGAATCTCCCAGGGTTTTGCTGAGGGATCTCAGCGACACCGAACAAACGGACCACCCGCCTCTCCCTTTCTTCTTCTCAAACCTGGTGAGGTTATTGGGAGATCGGTGACTATGTTCTTGTCCCGAGATGATCGGTCAGCCGGTTGTCCGTCTGGCGGGGCGACGTGAGATCCCGCTTCTGACACCAAATTGTTGTGGATTTTCCTTTATCCTTTTAATGGGCTCTTGCCCCAGCAACCTCTGGGGAGAATAATCATCGGACAAATATTAAAGAAAACAGAGAATCTTTAATGCATCTGCAGATGGAGAGACATAAGGCCACACAGAGGTTTGTCTGTGAGGATATGCTCTGCCTCTGAGCTGGAGATAGTGGTTTTTTATAGAACAGTCCGTCGCGTCATACACTATGTTTCCTGCGTCAACTAAGGTGTAATCTTACAAAGGAATGAAGGAAACATCTACGTTAATCACGTTCTGTGCCTCGTGAGTGTCTGTACGCCTGTTGCACTTGTCTTTTGCTGTACCTGGCCGTTCCTGGGATGCGGCAACGGGGAGGCAAGCATAGTAACAGTTGCTATGTGGCCCCATGGAAGGTACGCATGAGAACAATTGGTATGTGTGTCTGCAGTGAGTGAGAAGTTTCATACACACAGACAAGTGGAAAACTACAGAGTACATACGGAGTGCATATGGAGAACATTTTGTACTCCACATACATCACCAACATCCTGCTCAGCTCTCCCCTTCTCAGCCTCCTCCTGCTCAGCTGCACCACTCTCCTCTCAGAGCCTCACCGCAGCCACATCGTGATGACACGACTGGTACGAATGACATTGCGAGGTACTTGGTGCGCCGAGAGCTTGTGAATTCCGGTCTCATCCAGTTCAACGAGCGCCCAGAAAATTATTGGGCATGGAAGTCATCTTTCTTCAACGCCATTGAAGGACTGAACTTAACTGCCAGCGAGGAGCTCGACCTCTTGACAAAGTCGTTAGGAAAAGAGTTCTCAGAGCACGTTACAAGGATTCGCTATGTGCACGTCGCCGACCCTGTAGTGGGCCTACAACATGTCTTGGAACGCCTAGAAGAGTGCTCCCCTGAAGTGATCGAGAGAGCGCTCTTCGAGAGGATAGAGAACTTTCCAAAAATCTCTCAGAAAGACCCCGTAAAGTTGAGGGAACTGGGAGACCTGCTGATGGAGTTAGACTCTGCTAAGTGTGAGGGCTACCTGCCGGGGCTCTCGTACCTGGACACCGCCAGGGGTGTCAACCCGATTGTTGAGAAGCTGCCACACAGTCTACAAGAGAGGTGGATAACTAAGGGTTCCCAGTACAAAGAGCAGCACCATGCCCCCCCCCCATTCACCTTCTTCGCAGACTTCCTCTGCAGCGAGGCACACAGAAGAAACGACCCCAGCTTTACTCTCCCTTCAGCTCCCTCGAAAACGTCCAACAAGTCCTCCACAGGGTTCTCAAAACATGAGCGATCAGAAAAGGTATCAAGACACGCCAAAAGGCATGTCTCCACCCACAAGACAGAGGTCTCAACAAACCGCTCAGCTTCTCAGTCACGCAGTTCGAGCAGCATGCCTGGCGACAAAGGGAAACAATGTCCCATCCATCAGAAGCGCCATCCTCTAAAGAAATGTCGGGGTTTTCGAAGCAAGTCTCTTGAGGAGCGCAAAGCCTTTCTGAAAGAGAATGGTGCCTGCTACAGGTGTTGCTCCTCCACAACTCACTTGGCGAAGAACTGTAAGGCAACTTTGAAGTGCAGCGAATGTGAGAGCGATGACCACATAGCGGCGCTCCACCCTGGACCTCCTCCACGGGACAAAAAAGACAAGGACCCCACCTCAGAGCATGGCGGGGAGAGTGAAGAGGAGGCGCCTCCACCAGCAGTCACCTCTAAATGCACAGCACACCCAGACAGAGCTGGTAACGTCTACATCGTCCTGGACGACCAGAGCAACAGATCTCTGGCGAGGTCTGATTTCTTCTACCTCATCCAAATCAGAGGTTCAGACTCACCGTACACCCTGCGTTGCGTACATGTGCAGGAGTCACCGAGACATCTGGAAGAAGAGCCACAGGGTTCTTGGCGGAGTCGTTGGATGGAAAAAACAAGTGTGCTGCTTCCAACACTCATTGAGTGCAACCATATGCCTGACGATCGGTCAGAAATCCCGACCCCAGAAGCTGCACAGCACCACAGCCACCTGAAGTCCATCGCCGTGAACTTGACTTCTCCTCAGGGCTCCAAGCAGTGAAAAGAAAAATGGCATAAAATCAAGAGATTTTGAGAACCAAAGTTTGGCTGCGTCAGTAGTCACGTGACATACTGGATGGAAAAATAGTCTTTGGTTTTAAGTCAGTCAAATACATTGAACCAATGAGGCCCTGATTTCCATTGAATTAAAGTGATTTTAATACATATATAGACCCAAAATATCATAAATACAATTATATCGGGTCCAATCAAATAAAAAACACGCTTTAATTGAATGGCAGCATATGATCACTTTTTACTGTGTGGATGCAAACAGTGAAACTTATGTAACCCCTTTTTCACTGGCGGGTGAAGTAATACTTGGGGTAGTATTGGTCGAGGATCAATGACCACACCGGGTTATAGAACTCAGGTTTAATCGTGGCTCAGTAGGCAGACGTAATAACCATACGTGGTAGTGGTGTAACCATAATAACAGTCCGGGTAGTACATAACACCTAGTGTAGTTCCAGTGGATATACATGGCGTTATATCACTACAACCAGCTGCACTGATGTTTGCTCGGGAGCTACAGACGCCTGTGGATCTGGTCTTTGGCAAGCCGCCAAACCCACCAGTACGAGTGCCGCCGGGCCAGGACTATGTAGACGCACTACAGGACCGGATGGAGGCTCCTCATCAGCAGGCTCCAGAGAATATGGCTTCTGCAGGGGAAAGGCAGAAGAGAGCCTATGATGTACGTTGCCACCGCAAAGAGTACCAGCAGGGGGACAACGTATGGGTGTATAACCCACGGCGAACGAAGGGACGGTCCCCAAAGCTGAACAGCAACTGGGAGGGGCCCTGCCTCATCCTGAAGAGGATCTCAGAGGTCATCTATAGAGTGAAGCTCCACAGCCGCCCTCGGATAGTCATCCTTCACCAAGATCGCCTCGCACCTTACTTAGTACAGACCAGGCTACCGGGGTCCAGGGAGTGGGTAAGGACACTGCTGGATCAAAGCCAACCTCCCTGGATGTCAGCAAGGAGCTACCATTACAGCACCTTGTTTTGGGCCAGGGAGGGGGCGGGGACACTGGGTTTACAGAGCTGCCCTCCCTGGCCAGGAATGGAAACAGCGGTGACGTCGACGTCGACGGTGGGGGCTCAGACCCAGCGGATGCAGAGCCGCCCCCGTCATCCATCAGCAGCCCGCGGCAAGGAGCAGCCCGGGATGGGAGAGCTGCTCGGCGGAAGAAACCCTCATGGTGGATGGACCCATCCACATGGGATTTGGGTTAGGCCAACGTGGGACGTTGGTCTTTCAAGGAAGGAGGCAGTGTGGCGAATTCAACTAGAGTGTTCCTGCTCCAAGTTCATTTGCATGTTACCCACGATGCAACTGAAATGTCGATGTTTTGGTTATGTTGTGGGCTATTGAACACGTTAAAAACGGGCATATCTGTTACAGATAGCGGGGATGCGGTGCAAGGTGATGGGGACGTTACGAGAGAAGTTGATTAGACAACATGCTATTTCCCACCATGAGGGTAAAGAGTAGGCAAATAGATAAGGTCGCTTCTGTGGCCAAGAAAAGGATCAAGCTGAGACCAAAACGAATTTGTGACTGTTATGACTAGCTTGGCTTGCGGTCATTAAAAGCTTGCTTGTTAACTCTGAAAGGTTTGCTGAGAAGTCCATTATTTGACCACGTCAAAATATCATCATGTTAATTTTATGTCAACCCATTTGGCCCCGTTACACTGGGAGGAGCCATTACATATGAAGCCCCTGCCCCTCCCCCCCCAAAAAAAACAAACAAAAACAAAACAAAAATAAAAAATGATGTCAGTCATTTATTTGCGACTGTTGTGCGGACTGTGTGTGTTGAGCAGCGACCCCCGGTACACCCTTGTTACAGTCGTTTTTGCTGACCCGGAAGTTGTACTGTCAAGCAAGCGCCACAAACAACGCGCGCGGACAGCCTGGACACGGCAGCACTGGCACATCCTACAAGATTAATAAAGTGTGAGTATTAATCATATACGTTTTGATGCAAGCTGTGCCTTGCCCCTTTAAGGAGAGGGCTTAGTGGGTATTGTGTGTGTGTGGGGGGGGGGGGGTGATGTAGACGCAGCCGTGTGTGTGTGTGTGTGTCTGTGTATTTTCTGTTTGTAGCCGCAGCCGCGGAGACGCTAGTTTGCCGACAGATAGGAAGGTAGCCACCGTTACCAGTGATGATTTGTATGCATCACAGGGAGGGAGGGAGGGAGGGAGGCTGCCGTGTGTTAAATGGGACTGCAGTGCAGTGCAGTGGCCGGCCCGTTCTCCACTGCAGAGTTGGTCCGGACTCTTTATGAAGTTGTTACCAGCTACGAGCCAGGCTAAGCTAAATAGACTAGCGAGACACCCACCAGAGGCTTCCAACTACGGTTCGGAGCCGCGACGCTGGAGAGGTAACAGTACTAGACGTGCTGCTGCACTAGACGTTTTGTTGTTTTGTTGCGTTAAGTTACAAGTAAAGCTGAGCGTCGCTGTGTAAGTTAGCTTTTACCTAATCAACGTTAGCCAACTTGCTAAGTAGGCTGTTGCTCTGCGTGCGCGTTTTCATTTTTGGGGTAGCATGCGGCGATAGCTTTTGTTAAAAAGCATGCTAATTTGCCCTGGGAATCAGTGGAGGCTGATGGAAGTGCCCCATTTGTATCTTAACTGTCATCTTCTTCTCTCTATAGACACTGTGGGACTTGAGCAGGACCCAAACAGACCTCACCTACGATGCAGTCCCAGGTAGACCAGTATAGTATGGTCTATAATAGCAGATCATGATCCAGCTCAAGGTTATTGTAGTTCACTAAAACTGAACTAAAACCAGGTGTGAAAAGAGAAGAAAAAAAAAACATTTCAGTTCACTGAAATAAAAATAAAACTTGACTTTAGAGGAGCAAGAAGATGAAGCGAGTGAAGGCAGAGCCGAAGATCAAATGGTGGAAGTTGAAGAAGGAAAACTGTTGTGTGGAGTTCAGGCAGGGGTTAAGACAGGCACTGGGTGGATAGTGGAGAGTTGCCGGACGGCTGGGCAACCACTGCAGAAATAGTGAGGGAGACAGCTAGGAAGGTACTTGGTGTGTCGGCAGGACAGAGGAAGGAAGACAAGGAGACTTGGTGGTGGAGTGAGGAAGTACAGCAAAGTATACAGAAGAAGAGGTTTCTCAAAGAAGAAATGGGATAGTCAGAGAGATGAAGAAAGTAGACAGGAGTACAAGGAGACACAGCTTAAAGCTAAGAGAGGTGGCAAAGGCAAAAGGCGTATGGTGAGTTGTATGACAGGTTAGACACTAAGGAAGGAGAAAAGGACTTGTACCGATTGGCTAGACAGAGGGACCGAGCTGCAAAGGATGTGCAGCAGCTTAGGGTGATGAAGGATAGAGATGGAAATGTGCTGACGAGCGAAGAGAGTGTGCTGAGAAGGTGGAAGGAGTACATTGGGGGGCTGATGAATGAAGAAAATGAGAGAGAGAGAGCAGGTTGGATGATGTGGGGATAGTGAATCAGGAAGTGCAGTGGATTAGCAAGGAGGACGTGAGGGCAGCTATGAAGAGGATGAAGAGTGGCAAGGCAGCTGGTCCTGATGACATACCTGTGGAGGCATGGAGATGTTTAGGAGAGATGGCAGTGGGGTTTTTAACTAGATTGTTTAACTCAATCTTGGAAAGGGAGAGGATGCCTGAGGAGTGGAGAAGAAGCATACCGGTACCGATTTTCAAGAACCAGGGCGATGTGCAGAACTGTAGCAACTACAGAGGTATAAAGTTGATCAGCCACAGGATGAAGATTTGGGAAAGAGTAATCGAAGCTAGGTTAAGAGGAGGAGAGGTGACGATTAGCGAGCGGCAGTATGGTTTCATGCCACGAAATAGCACCACAGATGCGATGTTTGCTTTGAGAGTGTTGGTGGAGAAGTATAGAGAAGGCCAGAAGGAGCTACATTGTGTCTTTGTAGATTTAGAGAACGCATAAGCCAGGGTGCCGAGAGAGGAGATGTGGTATTGTATGAGGAAGCCGGGAGTTGCCGAGAAGTATGTAGGAGTGGTGCAGGATATGCACGTGGAAGTGTGACAGTGGCGAGGTGACAGATGGGTTCAAGGTGGAGGTGGGATTTACATCAAGGATCGGCTCTGAGCCCCTTCTTGTTTGCAATGGTGATGGACAGGTTGACGGATGAGATCAGGCAGGAGTCTCCATGGACGATGATGTTCGCGGATGACATTGTGATCTGTAGCGAGAGTAGGGTGCAGGTGGAGGAGAGCCTGGAGATGTGGAGGTATGCACTGGAGAGAAGAGGAATGAAAGTCAGTAGGAGCAAGACGGAATACCTGTGTGTGAAAGAGAGGGAAGACAGTGGAATGGTCAGGAGTGGAGGTGACGAAGGCATATGACTTTAAATACTTGGGGTCAACAGTCCAAAGTAACGGGGAGTGCAGGAGAGAGGTGAAGAAGAGAGTGCAGGTAGGGCACAGAAGAGTGTCAGGAGTGATTTGCGACAGAAGGGTGCCAGCAAGAGTTAAAGGGAAGGTTTACAAGATGGTTGTGAGACCAGCTACGTTGTATGGTTTGGAGACAGTGGCACTGACGAAAAGACAGCAGGAGGCGGAGCTGGAGGTGGCAGAGTTGAAGACGCTAAGGTTTTCACTGGGAGTGACGAAGAAGCACAGGATTAGGCACGATTATATTAGAGGGACGGCTCAAGTTGGACGGTTTGGAGACAAAGCAAGAGAGGCAAGATTGAGATGGCTTGGACATGTGTGGAGGAGAGATGCTGAGTATATTGGGAGAAGGATGCCGATTATGGAGCTGCCAGGGAAGAGAAGAAGAGGAAGGCCAAAGAGGAGGTTTATGGATGTGGTGAGGGAAGACATGCAGGTGGCTGGTGTGACAGAGGAAGACGCAGAAGACAGGAAGAAATGGAAACGGATGATCCGCTGTGGCGACCCCTAACGGGAGCAGCCGAAAGTAGTAGATCTATGTCATATGTACATTATTTACAATTAGTTCATAAGTCATTCATAATTCATGTGTGATTTCGTCATTCCTAGGTTATGTGCCGCTATTTACATGCAGTTATGTAGCCTACAATTATTATTTACATGCAGTCATGTGCAGTTATTTACATATGTTATGTAGTTATGTCATAGACATGTGATAACATTTTATAATTTATGCAATGTTTATTGAAACATTCTTTCTCTGTATTGCCCCCCTATACAGTTTTACAAAAAGGTTTGAATTCTCAAAGTTCTTCAGTAAAGTTCCTCAACTTGGACTGGGACTCTGTATTTCTTTGGGATTCTTCATGTTGGCTATCTGTCCGCCTGTCTATACATGGACACAAATACGTAGGACAGAATAGGCGGTCTTCTCGTCCCCCCCCGCCATTTAAAGAAAAAAAAATTGTGTGTCTTTTTCTATCTTATCCCTCAAGGGTTAAAACCTCAACTAGGGCTTCTTGTTACCTTTCCAGGGTTCAAGTCACAACTAGGGTTACCTGGCAGAATTCGGGTTTAAGGTTAAGATTGGGGTTAAGCCAGGGGAAAGGGTACCCCCCCATCCGGCCACTCGTCAGGCGCTGGCATAATAGGTGTACGTTATGTACAGTAGATTTGATGATTGTATGACCGCCTGGCCAGCAGGTGGAGCCATGGAGGCACCAATCTCAGTAATATGAGGCGCATAGATGACGTCATCATGCAGCGCAGGCGATTCTGAACGGTGGAAATAAACGAAGCACATGGTTGCATGGAGTTGAGCTCCCGAAAAATACAAGAGTTAATTAAATGCGATAAAGTGGAAACGGTTAATTTAAATGCGATAAAGTGGAAACGTTGTAGAACCAGCATCATCACAGCTCAGTACTGCACGTGTACAGCACGTGTACAGCCAGTGTATGGTCCCACAGCTGTGGTCAGCATCACGTCATTCAGCACGCTGTTGTTCAGCAAGCTGTGTGTACAGCTAGCCGTGTATCAGTCAACCAAACGACCAGCTTATGTTAGCTCATGTACAGTTTGGAAACAGCTAATGTTATCTTGTGTACAGGAGGAAATACATTGTCAACGAACATTTGTGTCATCTCGTCATTTATGGGTGGCGTTCACAACGCCGCTAAATCTCAACAATTGCGACAGATAGTAAATCTGTGTCAGTCCAAACGTTTGTAGTTCAAACGTTTACAATAGGTTAGAAATTTAAATCTGCATTCCCAAATAAATTGGAATTAACCTTGTACACTGTCCATCAAACAAGATGTTTAGATGGCGGCCACAGTCCCCCACCAACGAAAGTCGCGCGACGTTTCGGTTTTATGGAACCTTCTTCAGGCGAGGGCTTAGACTTTTCACGACCGGGCGGCATCTCGGTGGCCTTCTAAGGCTCGTAAAAATCAAATTAACAATCGAAAAAATAGCCAACATTAATCCAACTCACCGAACAGCGGGCGACGTAGCTCTGTGCCCGACTCCGACGAAAAGAGAGAATGAGGCTCCGCCTCTAAATATATACTGGGAAATATGACACCACTTCCGGTAGATGACAAGCTCTCCGGAAAAGGCGGCCCCCCACGCCGTTGTCACGGGAAACGTGACGCGACATCCGGCAAACGAGCGCCCTCCCCATAGACGGAAAAAAACAGAAAGGGGGAGAAAAAAAGAAAAAAGGGGACAGGGTTATTTTTCCAGAGACGGGTTAGGGTTATAGGACCGTGTGTCCGAGGAAAGTGACGTGTTGTTGACAAAATTGGAGTTTGGAGAGACTAGCTTGGTGACCTTCTTGTGCCAGATGGCGTAAGAGAGAGACCGAGTCACGGCTGCACTGCGTTGTGGTGGGGGCACAAAGCAGGAGGTCGTCGACGTACTGCCATAGGGTTGAGCCGCGCGTCAGCGTAAGTGTGCTAAGGCTGTCTCGAAGCGCCCCGTTGTAGATCGTGGGGCTTTCACAATAGCCCTGACACAGCCTTGTCCATGTGTAAGGCCGACCGTCAAATAGGAAGGCAAACCAGAACAGGGACGCTGAAGAAAGCGTTGGCAAGGTCCACAACGGTAAACCGCCGTGCAGAAGGGGGAACCTGAGACATAAGGGTGTAGGGATTGGGGACGCAGGGCGTGCGGGCCCTGACAGCTGCATTTACTGCCTGAAGGTCTTGAACGAACCTCCATTCAGTGGGCGTATCTTCTTCACGGGGAAGATGGGAGTGGAAACCGGGGAGGTGGGCCAAGGGACAATTATGCCCTTGACACGCAAGGCATTGAATACAGGGCAGATGCCATTAACCGCTTCCGGTTTCAAAGGGTACTGAGGTTGGTGGGGACGGAAGTCGGATTTCGGGGTAATGATGACGGGCTCACAATTACGTATGAGACCTACATCCTATTTCCCGTCAGCCCAAAGATGGGAGGGGATGTTGTGAAGCTGCGGAGCAAGTGCAGTGTGTGTGTGTGTGCCAGTGTATGGGCCTCAGTCACTGACGGTGAGGGGGCGGACAGAGCCAACATTCGTGACGTCACCGCAACGGTGACGTCTACCCGGTATAATTTTAAATAAAGTGGGGCTTTCCATCGAAGATCGTCTGTTCCTGGAGTTCATGGACAGAGAGATGGTGATGGACGACACCAACAGCTGGGTGGTGCCTCTCCCATTCCGATCCCCTCGTCGACGGCTCCCGAACAATCGAGACCAAGCTCTCAGCAGACTTACCTCTCCCCGCCGCACCCTGGAAAGAAAGCCTAAGATGAAAGCCGACTTCGTCAAACCTTCATGCAAAACATCTTGTATTTATTTATGTATTTGTATTATATAATACAGACAAGAAGGAAAAAGGCAGAGACAAACATTGAAAAAGTCAATTTCTGTTAATGTGTTTTACATGTTATGCATTGCATTTCAAATAAAAGTCCAAAAGTAAGACTAAGGTCCATTTTTGGTATTTTTGGTACTCACTATAGGGGGCTGTTTTACTCCAGAAACATACATATATACTGTTTATGTGTATGTGTATTTGTATATGTATATGTTGAGGAGCTGCTGTATCAAAATTAGTTGTCTTCCTCCAGAACTTAGTAAATTTGTCCATACATAGGTTCAGGGATAAAGTCCGCTTTTCTATGTTATATATTCATTTTATGATTCCAATCCATTCCTCTTTGCTGTAGCTCAGCATTTAAATAATTTTTCTTAGATTTGTTGGTTTAGTCAGTGTTTCCTCTACCCAAAATGTGTTATGCTTTTCTTTCACAAATGTGGGAATGATGGTCCAAAATTGCGTTAAAATGTACAAAACAGTGAAATTTATCTTGCCTGGCCGGCCAGCACTCTAGATACTCAGCACCCAAAAGCTCTGATCCTAGAATCGCCTCTGGTCAGCGCCAATCTTGTTATACGCAGCAAAAGACTGTGGCTGACTAGATAGCTATATCAGATGGCATAATTTTCTTGAATTATTAATTGATTATTAGCATTACACAATGTGTGAATTAATGTAATGTTTGATTTTGCAGTTTGGATGAGAAAAAACCCCGCAAGTTGGGTGTGAGATGGATGAAAAAGAAGAATTCTGGAATGAGTTGGACGACATGGTGGAGAGGGTACCCAAGGAGGAGAGAGTGGTGATTGGAGCGGACTTCAATGGACATGTTGGTGAAGGGAACAGAGGTGATGAGGAGGTGATGGGAAAGTATGGAGTCAAGAAGAGAAATGTGGAAGGACAGATGGTGGTCGATTTTGCGAAAAGGATGGAAATGGCTGTGGTGAATACATATTTCAAGAAGAGGGAGGAACACAGGGTGACGTACAAGAGTGGAGGAAAGTGCACACAGGTGGACTATATCTTATGTAGAAAGCACCATCTAAAAGGGATTGGAGACTGCAAGGTGGTGACAGGGGAGAGCGTAGCCAGGCAGCATCGGATGGTGGTCTGTAGGATGACTTTGGAGACCAAGAAGAGGAAGCGAGTGAAGACACAGCCGAAGATCAAATGGTGGAAGTTGAAGAAGGAAGACTGTTGTGTGGAGTTCAGGCAGGAGTTAAGACAGGCACTGGGTGGTAGTGAAGAGTTGCCAGATGGCTGGAAAACCACTGCAGAAATAGTGAGGGAGACAGCTAGGAAGGTACTTGGTGTGTCATCAGGACAGAGGAAGGAAGACAAGGAGACTTGGTGGTGGAATGAGGAAGTACAGCAAATTATACAGAGGAAAAGGTTGGCAAAGAAGAAGTGGGATAGTCAGAGAGATGAAGAAAGTAGACAGGAGTACAAGGAGATGCAGCGTAAAGCAAAGAGAGAGGTGGCAAAGGCAAAGGAAAAGGCGTATGGTGAGTTGTATGACAGATTAGACACTAAGGAAGGAGAAAAGGACTTGTACCGATTGGCTAGACAGAGGGACCAAGCCTGCAAAGGATGTGCAGCAAGTTAGGGCGATCAAGGATAGAGATGGAAATGTGCTGACAAGCGAGGAGAGTGTGCTAAGAAGGTGGAAGGAATACTTTGAGGGACTGATGAATGAAGAAAATGAGAGAGAGAGAAGGTTGGATGATGTAGGGATTGTGAATCAGGAAGTTCAGCGGATTAGCAAGGAGGAAGTGAGGGCAGCTATGAAGAGGATGAAGAATGGAAAGGCAGTTGGTCCTGATGACATACCTGTGGAGGCATGGAGATGTTTAGGAGAGATGGCAGTGGAGTTTCTAACTAGATTGTTTAACACAATCCTGGAAAGTGAGAGGATGCCTGAGGAGTGGAGAAGAAGCATACTGGTACCGATTTTCAAGAACAAGGGCGATGTGCAGAACTGTAACAACTACAGAGGTATAAAGTTGATCAGCCACAGCATGAAGATTTGGGAAAGAGTAATAGAAGCTAGGTTAAGAGGAGAGGTGACGATCAGCGAGCAGCAGTATGGTTTCATGCCACGAAAGAGCACCACAGATGCGATGTTTGCTTTGAGAATGTTGATTGAGAAGTATAGAGAAGGCCAGAAAGAGTTGTACTGTGTCTTTGTAGATTTAGAGAAAGCTTATGACAGAGTACCGAGAGAGGAGGTGTGGTATTGTATGAGGAAGTCAGGAGTTGCAGAGAAGTATGTAGGAGTGGTGCAGGATACGTATGAGGGAAGTGTGACAATGGTGAGGTGTGCGGTTGGAATGACGGATGGGTTCAAGGTGGAGGTGGGATTACATCAAGGATCGGCTCTTAGCCCTTTCTTGTTTGCAATGGTGATGGACAGGTTGACGGACAAGATCAGGCAGGAGTCTCCATGGACGATGATGTTCGCGGATGACATTGTGATCTGTAGTGAGAGTAGGGTGCAGGTTGAGGAGAGCCTGGAGAGGTGGAGGTATGCACTGGAGAGAAGAGGAATGAAAGTCAGTAGGAGCAAGACGGAATACCTATGCGTGAATGAGAGAGAGGACAGTGGAATGGTCAGGATGCAAGGAGTGGAGGTGACAAAGACATCTGAGTTTAAATACTTGGGGTCAACTGTCCAAAGTAACGGGGAGTGCAGTAGAGAGGTGAAAAAGAGAGTGCAGGCAGGTTGGAGTGGGTGGAGAAGAGTGTCAGGAGTGATTTGCGACAGAAGGGTACCAGCAAGAGTTAAAGGGAAAGTTTACAAGATGGTTGTGAGACCAGCTATGTTATATGGTTTGGAGACATTGGCACTGACGAAAAGACAGGAGGCGGAGCTGGAGGTGGCAGAGTTGAAGATGCTAAGATTTTCACTGGGAGTAACGAAGAAGGACAGGATTAGGAACGATTATATTAGAGGGACCGCTCAGGTTGGACGGTTTGGAGACAAAGCAAGAGAGGCAAGATTGAGATGGCTTGGACATGTGTGGAGGAGAGATGCTGAGTATATTGGGAGAAGGATGCTGAATATGGAGCTGCCAGGGAAGAGGAGAAGAGGAAGGCCAAAGAGGAGGTTTATGGATGTGGTGAGGGAAGACATGCAGGTGGCTGGTGTGACAGAGGAAGACGCAGAAGACAGGAAGAAATGGAAACGGATGATCTGCTGTGGCGACCCCTAACGGGAGCAGCCGAAAGTAGTAGTAGTAGGATGAGAAAAAAAAAGGAGCCGCTGTGGGTACCACATACTGGAATGAGAAGCATGCAAAAGTGTTTATGCACTTTGTGTTAAGTTTGATAAGTTAACTTTTGTTGGTGCCTATAATACAGTTAATACGGTAGCCTGTTTCGTTAGTCACTTCTCCAGCAGTCTTTACGGTAACCCTCCTGTTAGGAGGAAGGCGCGCTGCTAGTGAAAGGCACTTGTTGAAATGTTTGGTAGGCTGAGGCCACTTGCTGTTGAGAGCGCAAATAAAGTTCAGTTAAATAAGTACAGTTGTCTTATTTGAAACTAACATTGGTAGCAGAGGATGGTTGCCTCGAATGACTTCAGACAGCCTCCTGGATTTGACGAAAAGAAGCCGTATGAAAACTGGAAAAATTAAGTGGAAATATGGAGACGGGTGACGAACTTGGACAAGAAAAAGCAAGCGTTGGCTGTGGCTCTATCGTTGACAGGTAGAGCGAGGGATACTGCTTTAGGAATAAATGTGGATGATCTAAATAAGGATGATGGAATGACCACTTTGATTGGGGAACTTGACAAGATTTTTTTGAGAGAAGAGAAGGACCGGGCTTACGAAGCCTATTCTGAGTTTGATCGAATATCGAGGGAAAATGGCGTCTCGATGGTGGACTTTATTGTTGATTTTGAACAGAAATACAACAGGATCCGTAAATTCGAGATGGTTCTGCCCGACGCTGTTTTGGCGTTTAAACTACTGGATACAGCAAGTCTTGATGTGAAAGACAAGCAACTGGCATTGACTGCATGTGGTAAACACACTTTTGATTATATGAAGTCAGCACTGAAACGCATATTCGGAGAAAAACATGAGCAGAAGGCGGGAGCCATTAACGTGAGTCAGGATGCAGCCTACTACACAGATCAAAGAAAACCGCACCCACGAACCCAAAGTGTGCAAGCTAGAGGACCACTCGCAGGCACAAATCCACTTGATAAGTACGGAAGACGAACAAAGTGTGGGATTTGTCAAAGCACATTCCACTGGGTGAAAGATTGCCCACATAAGAAAGAACACGTAAAGATAACAGAAGAAAATAAATGCACAGAAGAACCTGATGAGTGTAATATAACGCTGTTTTCTAAGGAATCGGATACGGAAATATTCATGGTTGAGGCTCTGGGATCAGCTGTCATTGACACGGCATGCACAAGGACTGTCTGTGGTGAAAAATGGCTGAATAACTATGTAGGGGGACTAAATGAGAAAGAAGTACAGAAAATAGTTAACACAGAGAGTAGCAAGCCTTTCAAGTTTGGGGATGGGCGAGTTGTACATTCGACAAAAAAGGTCAAGATACCAGCCAAGATAGGAGAAACAAAATGCTGTAGACACAGAAGTGGTCCCATCTGACATCCCTTTACTGCTGAGTAAAACGTCGCTAAAGAGAGCAGGAGCTGTGCTGAACTTGGAGAACGATACAGCAATAATGTTTCGGCAACCGATAGCTCTGAAGATGACCTCCTTAGGACACTACTGTCTGAACATAATGGATAATGAGTCACCATGCGATACATATGAGAATGTGGTCCTGGCCATCACAGAGAATATGACTAAGGAACAAAAACACAAAGCTTTACTGAAACTTCACAAGCAATTCGGACATGCATCAGTTGACAAACTGAAGAAGCTGCTGATAAATGCTGGAAACTCTGATAACGAGAGCACTGCTATTCTAGAGGAGATAGTAGGAAAATGTGAGATTTGTCTTAAGTACAGCAAGCCTAAGCCTAAGCCCAAGCTTGCTGTTGGGTCTGCCCATGGCCTCCCGATACAATGAGACTGTGGCAGTAGATTTACATGAGCTAGAACCGAATGTGTGGTACCTGCACATTATCGATCACTTCACACGCTTCAGTGCGGGTGGCATTGTGACCTCAAAGAAACCAAGTGTGATAGTGAAATGCTTTGGACATTCCTGGATCAGTGTCCATGGTCCACCGGAGCGTCTCTTCAGCGACAACGGTGGCGAGTTCAACAACGAGGAAATAAGAGACATGGCAGAGAACTTCAACATCGAGATAAAGACGACTGCTGGCTATAGTCCAGCGGTCGGGAACCTATGGCTCGCGAGCCATATATGGCTCTTCCGGTGACGGCATATGGCTCCCAGACAATTTTGAGTTGAAAATTATTTTTTTTTCAAAAAAATCAGTTTGGAACTGATTTTAAAATACTTGTGATATTTCTTAATAATACTGTGTCATTTTAAAGTAAACAGAAATTAGTTTTGAAGATAAATTTCACGGGTCACCCGTGGGTCGGGTCGGGAACCAATGGCTCGCGAGCATTTCCGGGTCATTGTAAAGGTGAAGAAATCAATTTTATCAGATAGCCAACTAGTTTATCCGCTTCAACCCTTGTAACGGAAAAGATGGCGAAAAGAAAAAAAGACGATGATTACCGTGCATTCCAGGCTGCGTGGACAGAGGAATTTGCATTTGTGGAGAGAGCAGGATCTGCGGTATGTCTAATATGCAATGATAAAATTGCATCGATGAAACGGTCAAATATAAAGCGGCACTTCGATACGCACCATGCTTCATTTGCATCGAAATATCCAGCGGGGGACAGCAGGAGAAGGGCATGCGAGGAGCTACAGCGGAGAGTGCAGACGAGTCAGCAGCAACTACGTGTGTGGACCAAGCAAGGTGACGGGAATTCCGCTAGCTTTGCGGGGGCTTTGGCAATAGTAAGGAATGGAAAGTCATTCACAGATGGCGAGTATGCCAAAACATTCATGCTTGATGTGGCCAATGAACTGTTTGATGACTTCCCAAATAAAGACAAGATAATCAAACGAATAAAAGACATGTCCCTGTCAGCAAGAACTGTGCACGATCGTAGCAATCAAGTTGAGGAAACACAAATTAAGGACATAAACGCCGGGACATACTTTTCTCTCGCGTTAGATGAGTCAACAGACGTTAGCCATCTATCTCAGTGCAGTATCATTGCCAGGTATGCTGCAGGTGACACACTGCGTGAGGAAAGCTTGGCTGTTTTGCCAATGAAAGGGACAACAAGAGGAGAGGATTTATTCATGTCTTTCATGGAGTTTGCTAAAGAAAAAAAACTACCGATGGATAAACTTATTTCTGTCTGTACTGATGGTGCACTCTGTATGTTGGGGAAGAACAAAGGATTTGTAGCGCTTCTCCGTGAACATGAAAAGAGAGCCATCCTAAGTTTTCATTGCATCCTGCACCAGGAGGCGCTTTGCGCTCAGACGTGTAGCCAGGAGCTTGGCGAGGTGATGTCTCTGGTCATTCGAGTGGTCAACTTTATTGTTGCCCGAGCTTTAAATGATCGCCAGTTTAAAGCTCTGTTAGAAGAAGTTGGGAATCATTATCCCGGTCTGCTTTTACACAGCAACGTGCGTTGGTTGTCAAGGGGGAAGGTGCTCAGCCGTTTTGCAGCTTGCCTGAGTGAAATCCGGACTTTTCTTGAAATGAAAGGCGTCAAGCATCCTGAGCTAGACAACACTGACTGGCTCCTGCAGTTTCACTATCTCGTGGACATAACTGGCCATCTGAACCAGCTCAATGTGAAAATGCAAGGTATTGGAAATACAATCTCATCCCTTCAACAAGCAGTGTTTGCATTTGAAAGCAAGCTGGAAGTCTTTCTCAGGGACATTGAAACAGGTCGTCTTCTGCACTTTGAAAGACTGCAACAATTTAGAGATGCATGCTTAGCAAGTGACTCCACTCAACATCTGGATCTCCAGCAGCTAGCTGGCTTTACGTTCAATCTCCTGCAGTCATTCAAAGCACGTTTTGGAGAATTTCGTGCGCGCACTGGTCTTTTCAAGTTCATCACTCATCCACATGTGTGCAGTGGACAAAATCGACCTGACATGCATCCCCGGGGTCTCTATCGGAGACTTTGAGCTGGAAGTTGCTGACCTGAAGGCATCAGACATGTGGATGAGTAAGTTCAAGTCACTTAATGGAGAGTTGGAAAGTCTTGCGCGACAGCGAGCAGAGCTGGCGAGGGAACACAAGTGGACAGAAATTAAAAATCTTCAACCTGAAGACCAGCTGATTCTTAAAACTTGGAACGAGCTTCCTGTGACATACCACACAATGCAGCGTGTGAGTATTGCCGTATTGACCATGTTTGGCTCTACATATGCATGTGAACAGTCTTTCTCGCATATGAGGAACATTAAGACCAACCTACGCTCACGTTTAACTGATGGAAGCCTCAACGCCTGCATGAAGCTCAACCTCACCACGTATGAACCAGACTACAAGGCCATCAGCAAAACCATGCAGCACCAGAAGTCGCATTAAAAGTAAGACATATTTAATTTATTATACGTTAAAAATACTATATGGCTCTCAATGAAATATATTTAGAAATATTTGGCTTTTATGGCTCTCCCAGTCAAAAAGGTTCCCGACCCCTGCTATAGTCCATGGAGCAATGGCTTGCTGGAACGCCATAACCAAATGCTCAAAGATAATACTGAAGGTAAAACTTGACAACGGAGTTGACTGGAAAACTGCACTGGATTGGGCACTCATGGCAAAGAACACAGTGCAGAACGTACATGGCTTCAGCCCACATCAGCTGGTGTTTGGACAGAATCCGAACCCTCCCTCTGTGTTAGTGGATCAGCCACCTGCTTTGGAGGGAACTACTATGAGTGCATGGGTGGGACAGCACATAACAGCATTACATGCAGTAAGGAAAGCTTTCATAGAGGCAGAGTGCTCAGAGAGAATCAGAAGAGCTCTACGAAAGCAACTTCGTCAAACAGATGAGAAGTATGAAACTGGGGACAAGGTGTTCTACAAAAGGACAGACTGTGTTGAGTGGAAAGGTCCTGGAGTCGTGATACGACAAGATGGGGTGGTGATCTTTGTACACCATGGTGGGACCTATGTCAGGGTTCATCATTCTAGGTTGCAGAAGGTTGATAAGAGTGAAGTAGGTGCTAGTGAGGGTCTAGAGCACCCTGGGGAGAATGTTACTGAGGGCAATATGAAAGTACCTGTTACTGATAGTGATGTGGATGTTGATAACAATGACAGTGGGAACATACCTGGTACTGATTGTGACATAGATGTTGATATGAACAATGACGGTGAGGCTGGGGGTGTTACAGACAATGATACAGATGTCACTGAGGGTAACAATCATAAGGATAATCAACAGACGGGCATAAGGGTAGGAGCCTCCCTAGGGCTGAAAACAGGTCAAACAATCAGCTTTGTGGATAATGTAACAGATGCGTCTCACAGAGCTAAAGTGATGGGACGAGCAGGAAAGGCTACAGGAAATAACAGAAACTGGTACAGCCTACAGTACTTAGAACTATCTGACATCGCTGGTACTATGGGGTCAGCTGATCTTACTAAGGTAGACAATCTTCAGGTTAATCCACTGGATAGTGTAGAACTATGCTCTGATATGCAGGAAAATGATGTATTAGTCACAGGTGGTGTTTCATTTGATAAGGCTAAACTAGATGAAATAAGTAGCTGGAAGAATGATGGGGTGTTTGAGAAGGTAAAAGATATGGGTCAAAGGCATGTGTCCACTAGACGGGTGTGCACACTGAAAGAAACCCCTGATGGTGTAATACCCAAAGCGCGTCTTGTGGCTAGAGGTTTTGAAGAATTCAACACTAAAGATCTATAGAAGGACTCACCTACATGCTCATCAGAGTCCCTCAGACTACTCATGTCAGGTCTATGTCAGAATAAGTGGCATCAAATAACTTATCCAGAACAAAATGATTCATCGTATTCTGTGGTCAGCTACAAAAGAACAGCTGGCAGACTGTCTGACCAAAAAGGGAGCCTCTTCCCTGGTATTACTTAAGGCACTGAATAATGGACAATGGAAGCTAGATGACTGAGTCTGACTGTTGATAACTGAGCATGAGCTCATTAAAAATTAATAATTAAAAATTATTGTTGCATACATTGATGCAACTGAGTTGCAACCTGTTGTTGTTTCTACTTGTTTCTGTTCTGTGTAAATGTGTATGAGTTGTCTGTTGTCATCATATACATTACGTTTTGCTAATGTTGTCACTTATTGCAAAGCAGTCCCTTCTCCCGTGGTTTTATTCATGATGTCATCAGCGATTAGTCAATGTCGACTTGACTTTCATCACAAAACAGCTGACTTCAAAAACTCTTAAGTCATACAACCCCTAACACACACACAAAGTTGCAAACACAAACATGCCCGTCCATCCATCCATCCTTTCCCCCACCTACCTTAGCGTCATGCTCCTGCAGGTGTGTTCCACTGGCGTGCAGGTAGTTAAAGAGGTCCTCAGAGGGCAGTGGTCTCTCCAGCATCAAGATCAACTCTTGCTCCACTTCAAACCTTTCATGCAGGGTCACTGCTGCACTCTTCCCCATCACTCCTGGGTGACCTGCAAGCAGCAGAAGCCCCAGTTCCAGGGGAAACCCAAACTTTTACCCATCTCGAGTCTGACAGAGACAAAGAGTTACAATGAGGTGGCTGAGAACAGCCTCAGGTTAAGGATTTTAACACAACCTAGTCAACGTACCTTTATACAGGGTATCTGCAGGTTTCAGTAAGTTAAATTTAAGGCTTTTTAAGACCTTTTTAATGCCACTTGGAATGGAATTTAAGACCAAGATCTACAACAAAATATAAACATATGGTTGGTAAGACCTAACGCCCAACAGCTGCTTGCTGGTAGCAGAACCCGTGGGTCAACCACAGGAATCGATTTTAAGCAATATTTCTTTAAAGAATGAAATGAGCAGATTAAGACACAGATTAATTGGAACATATTCATTCAATAAACGAGACTTGTCTTGATATGGTGCTACTGAACACACACCCGTCACTCATGGCATGAGCTTCAGTTCTGTGGCCTTACTCTCCAACTCTGCCTCAGCTTGTTTCAGCTCGCTCATTTTTTCTTTGTATCTCTTCCTGAGGATGTTGGACTTTGTGATGAGCTGAGCCATCAAGGTGCCGGACTTGCCCTCTGCTTGCTCAGCAAACTTGTCCGCATCCTTCTCCAGGCTGTCAGATACCTCCAGCAGAGTTTTCTTTTTTTTTTTTTAAGCTCAGCTATGTGGTCCTCTGCAGTTTTTCTCTTCTGCCCTTGTGCAGTGCTTTGCCTCTTCCTCTTCTCCAGGTCAAGATTTTCTCTGTATTTTGACCTTGCTGATCCCACAGAGATCAGCAGCTCCTTAGTGAGAGGGACCTTGACAACCCCCACAGATTGCAACATAGTCACAGACCAGTCTCTGGGCAATTACAGTGTCCTCCTGCAAGTTAACGGTCTCCACCTCCTTGTTAATGGAGAAGCTCCTCTCGACTGTTGCCTGTCCATGGGACAAGAGTAGAAGTTTCTGACAAAACTCCCAGAGCTCAGGGTAGGGTTGGCTGAGCAAGCCATGCAGAAACACATCAAGCCTCGTTTCTGTGGGCTGGAAGGACAGGAAGTGCTCGCTTTTAGCCTCAACAGATAGGAAGTTCCCAAACTGTTGGGTAATAACATCACCTGTAACAAAACAGATGAAAGGAAATAAGTGAAATATTATTTAGATGATTAATCATGATATTAAATCAGACAGGCTTATATCAGTTATTACTCTGTACTTTTGGTAATAATCAGGAACAACATTTCCAGAGCTATTCTATTAAACTATTCCTACCAGCAGAGACACCTCCTGACAACTGCTCGTCTTGCAGAAACTTCTGCACAAGTCTGCTCATTCTTCCCTGGCACCAGTCTGGGTTGGAGTACATGATAGTGGGGTCCAAACACGCCATCCGTCTCACGGTGGGGTATTTCAGGGGGCTCTTGTCTTGGACTTTCTTTAGGATATTTGACATACCCTTCACGCAGTCCTTCCTAAACTCGAGGGCAGTGAGCTCTCCTAAGCAGCTCTTTCTCTGCAGTTCCTGACAGATGGGTAATGGATTGTAAATAGAGCTGAATGACCTAACAATATTGCCTAGGTCTGTATATAATTTGATAGAAAGTAATACATCTAAATGATCAAACTACCTTCAGGGCTGCCTCAGCACCCAAGCCCGTCAACTTCCTTCAGGCGGACCCAGTTCTTCTGGTCAGCGACATCCAGTCTGACCAGCTGCAGTGGAGTGATGTCCTGGAGAAGCTTCCTCTTGGCAAAACGCCTCAGTAAACTCTGTCAACAGGAAAACTCTGTAAAGCAAATCCCCCTATAACCACATTCATCACTGAAAAAATTGCTATGTTGTTATTACTTTAAAATGATCTCTATCATCACTTCTATCAAAAGCATCACATCATCAAGAGTACAATGAGCGATAAGAGTTGAAATCAACGAGCAATATCAACCTATGCAGTGCTAGAATATAAATAATTAGATTACCTTGTACAACTCAGCCAAGTCTTTGAAGAGGAATGGCATCACTGGCTCGTCGGTCTGGTACTTTGTCAAAAAGGGACTGAAGGCCCTCGAGATAGCCATGATGAACTGCAGTTTGGCCAAGATGAGCGGATCTTGCTGAGCTGCTTCTATGGTATCAAATGAGCCTGTTCCGGGATTTGGAAGCTTCTTGGTTCTCACCGCATCCGCATACTTCACCACTTCTACAGCTCTCTCCACAACCGGCAGGTTCTCAATCCACCAGTGGCCACAGAATGGTAACGGGAAGACCGAGGATTTGGTGAGAGCAGTGAAATCCTCTCTCCTAGCTGGCACATTGTGGAAAAGAATGTGCATGGCCCTCACCACCTTCTCCTGCTGCCACATGGAGAAGCCGCATTTGAATGCGTTATGTAGGGTGTGGAGGCCACAGCTACCCACAACAAGCAGCTGGGCACCACCATACTGCTCAGCGTGCTCTTGCTGCAGAAGCTCAAAGAACTTCCAGTTCACATTGGGTCCATCCATGGAGATGGACACCAGGCTCCTGAGGTTCAGCTGCTCCACACACTCCTGAGAATAACATGAATATATACGATAAGCTTACCAATGGTTCAATGTAAAACATTGCTGTCTACACATCACTCAAACAGTTCACATTTAAATTAGCTAGCCTACACAGCATCATCATAATATTATAATAAAATGATGGCTAATATTGAATTACATTTCTAACATTTCAAGCAGCCAAGTCTACTCTTCTGACTAAAATGAGGCAACAAAAGATATTGAATGCTAATGGCATCTTTGTTAGCTTTCCCTAGGGTACTATTATTGAATACATCATGACATTGCCATAATCAACTAATCTGAAAATGAATGTAACGGTAACAATGAGTCAACATTTCTTAACAAATAATATCTAACATTAGCTAACAATAATTCAATAAATCCACGTATTACTCACTTTAAAATGTTGCAGTAAATCCTTAGCTGTTGAATGCCCCATGAACTGCGACCCCAGGTACCGTGATTGAACGTGATCTCCCTCCCAATAGCGCACACGCACGTCCAGTTGCTTACTTTTTGTAGTGTGGTTGAGGCTTTCGTCAAACATCAAAACAAACGTGCCCTTGTTTACTTTCCCATGGCGCTAATGTTGGCTGCCGTTAGTGTGACTGTTGTGTTGTCCGTCCTGCCAAGAATACACAGGAGAGGTTGTCTTGGTGGATGATGTGGTCTTTTATTATTAATATGTCTATCACTAACCGGCATCATCCATTTCTAATTTATATGACAGAAAATTATATAAGAGTGAACAAAAAAAAAAGTTACCGGCGTTTCTTCTTGGTTGATGCTAGAATGATCGTCCGGAGGGAGGGGGGAGGAACCTCCGCTGTGTGCTCTGCTGTGATTCGCTGTTTTGTCATCAAATTCCCCACAGCTAATCAACCAATCACAGCAGCGTATAGTTTCTGGCAGTTTTTTTCAAAATGGAGGAGGACTTCAGCTTATCTGACTGTAGTCGCGCGAATCAATTGTTTAAATATTCGGTCTGAAAGTCAAGACCTCTTTTCAACCAGCTAAAATGCGGTTACAACATTAACGTGTCACAAAACATACATTTGTTTAACCATTTCAATAAAACTGCACTCGCGCGAATCAAATGTTTAAATATTCAGTCTGAACGTAAAGGCCTCTTTTCAACCAGCTAGAAACCCTCCCTGGCCACAGTTTTCCAATTCACCTGCATTCTGTAATTGTTCTTGTTAAATTAAAGTGAATTGTATGTCAGGACTGACTGCAGTCCTGCATGTAGCCTACTTTTATTGTTGTGAAATAAATGTATCTGACCAATTTGAAAGTGTATACTTTTTGTGAGGAGCCATGCCCACTACCACAGTACAGTGGTGGAAAATAGTACATTTATTAAGGTAGGCTATTATAGCTACTTAGTTCCAATTTGAGGTAGCTTTACTTGAGTATTGCCATTTGATGCTACGTTATACTTCCACTCCATTACATTTCAGGGGGAAATATTGTACGTTCTACTCCACTACATTTATTAGACAGCTTCGGTTACTTTTCAGATGGAGCTGCGGTATGCCTACATTCAACACTAAGCTAATATCGTTTCTCTTTCCAGCCTCAACTGAACAAATCATCGAAATGGTTAAACAAATGTATGTTTTGTGACACGTTGATGTTGTAAGTAACCGCATTTTAGCTGATTGAAAAGCGGTCTTGAAGTTCAGACCGAATATTTAAACATTTGATTCGCGGAATTTCGCGCGATTGCAATCAGATAAGCTGAAGTCCTCCTCCATGTTGAAAAAGCTACCAGAAACTATACACTGCTGTGATTGGTTGATTTGCTGTGAGCATTTGATGACAAAACAACGAATCACAGCAGAGCACGCAGCAGAGGTCCTTCCCCCCTCCATCCGGCCGATCAATTCTAGCATCAACCTTTCTTCTTCTTTCGGCTGCCATTTTGTCATGACTTAGTTAGCATTTGTCCGCCAAATTCTATATAGGCTATACCAATTAGCAACTAACTGCTCAGTAAAACCAACATCGGTATTCTTTTCGATAACTAGTTACATTAATATTACCTACAACCGTGAGTTGCAGGTAATATTGCCATGGTATTGCGTCATCCAGGTCATTTATTTGTCTATGGGGATAGATATTTGTTTTAATTACAGGGAATAGCATGCTATAGCTAACAGCTGCACCTGATACGAACCTGGAATTCATAAAAATAGCATGTTGTGGAATGAATATGTACCGTATAAGTGTCAAATATTATCTTATGTCAGTTTAGGTGTTCAACAGATTTTTCGTTCGTTTTAAAAAGCGTTATTTTATTATTTTTGCGGAGCTACCGGAATGTGACTTACCACTGCTCAGAATTTTCATCTCTGCTGTGGATTTCCGGTTTCCAGAGGCTTCTATAAGAGATTCTATCTGACCAATAGATGTCGCTGGCAGAACACATTTATGCATTTCACCATAGAACGGTCTATTTACAACCTCACATTAGCTGCAGCCTATACTCTAGTCACGACTGCAAGTAGTTACCAGAATGATTCGCGCTCTGCACGCAACCCAAGCTAAATTAATCTTCACACAACACAAACGAAGAAGAAGAAATAGTCCTCTCCCGGACAGTTCTTTTTTAAGACCTTTGAGTAATGAATTTAATACCATTTTCCGACATTTTTAATGAATTTAAGACATTTTGAGGCCTTTAATTTAGATACATGAATTTAAGACTTTTTAAGGATCCGCGGACACCCTGAACACACACAACCGTGCAACACTTAAGTCAAAAATCCCGAGTCTAAACTGAATAACGTATGTGTGTGTGTCTGTGTGTGTGAAGCCAAAGTGTTTTTGCATGAGGAATCTGGACGGGGAGACAAGCAGCAGCAGTAAATAAATAGATTAATACTCATTATGAACAAGAACGCCCACTCGTGTGTCTGTAACTTTTTTTTCTTAACTTTGGGAAGTGGCACGGGACATCTAAAAGTTTGCTGACCCCTGTAGTAGCGGTCCATCCAGTGTGTGGAAATACTTCAGTAAAGTTGAAACCTGTACTACTGTCACTTGCAAAACAATGAAGTCCTTTCTGGAATACAACAAAAGTACAAGTGCCATGCACACTCACCTGAAAAAGCATCCTCTAATGCCAGCTGCTGAGGAACGATCCAAACCCTCTCGACACCAGTCAACTGGCTACTTCACCAAACGCCCTGCCATAACAGGCCATAACAAGATGGCTCCAAATCACCAATTTGCTGGTGAATTTCATTGTGAAATATATTTGACCTTTAGTTGCAGTACATCAGAGAAAGCTTCATAGACCTACTGGCTTTTTTTAACCTGGCTACAATGTCCCATCTTACAACACGCTGTTGAACACTATTAAACAGCACTACGACAGCCAGGATCAAAGAGCAAAAACTGACTGAGCAAGACTATGAGTAGGCTTACAGGCTAGATCTTGCCTGAGTTTTGTTTACCTCAAGTGTTTTTCCTGACGTTTCAATTTTTCTTTTTTTGTACCTTAATGGGAGTTTTACCACATATAAGTTATTAATGCATACATTGATGCAGTTGAGTTGCAAGCTGTTGTTTCTGTTCTGTATAAATTATGTGTATGAGCTGTCTGCTGTCAGCATATACATTAAATTTTGCTAATAGGTCGTCACTTGTTGCAAAGCAGTCCCTTCTCCTGTGCTGTTAGTCAATGTTGACTCGACTTTCATCACAAAACAGTCGACTTTGAAAAAATCTGAAGTCATGTAACCCCTAACAGACACAAAAAAGTTGCACCACAAACATGCCTGCCTGCCTGCCCACCCATCAATCCATCCATCCATCCATCCACCCATCTACCTTAACATCATGCTCCTGCAGGTGTCTTCCTCTGGCTTGCAGGTACCCGCAAGGAGCAGCAGCACCACTTCCAGGGGAAACCCAAACTTTTCCCCATCTTGAGTCTGAAAGACACAAAGAGTTGTAATGAGGTTGCTGAGAACCGCCTCAGGTTAAGGATTTTAACAAAAACCCAAGTCAACTTACCTTTATAAGGATTAATTAAAGAACAATGAGAGATAGAGATGTTTTGATTTTAACTATGCAGTTAATGCACTGGGCACTACTGCTTCTGATAAAAAACTAAAAAGTTTCAAAAGATACTGACATTTCAAGAGCTTTTGGGGACAAAAACAATGTCACCATTGTGAAGGTGTCCACCTTTTCTTTGGGAATTTGTAAGGCCACCTTCAGGACAGACACACACAACACCTGTAGTTAAATTATATGCTTTACACTTCTGGTCAAATCTGAATGTCCGACACCTTTTATAAGAGAACACAAGCCGTTTTCTGTACAATCGCTACGTATTTCGTATGCGTAATGTCACCGAAATGTGATTTATAACAATTAACTTACTCCCACGTGTATTACAAAAAGACTTCACATGGGCCATTTGAGACCACTGACATTATGTAGACCAGTGACAGACCTTAGTCGGTATGCAGATATTGGATCGTCGACAGCAGAATGGTCACCAGAAACTACAAAGTTATTTTCCTGCAGCTGCACTGCTTTCACACTGCCCAAAAAAACCCGCTAACATGCGCCAATTTACACTGACCAAAGGCGGACATGAGCGGGGTTTTGCCAGTGTGAAAGCAGTAACATGTCCATTTACATTACTGCCACGTGGTAATTAATCACAGCCTCTGAATAGCACAAAGCCTTTGCATACCAACACGGCCGAATGGGTCTCCATGTTAACTGTTCCAATAGATTTGATCATTCTTCCAACGCATGCCAGGCTAACCACATGCATACAAACCGCTTGTCACTCAACAAGTCAAACAGACTGACGAATGGATGACGTTGCTGACTAGTGAGCCGCTATTGCAGCAGTGTCGTCAACCAGCACTTGCCCCCATCGGCGTTACCGTTGGCCTAACATGACATTTAACATCCTGTGACTTCACAACTAGATTATTCATAACTGCCTGGTTTACTACTAACAAAAGACGTGGGATGAGTATTAATCTTAACAATACGACTGGCTATTTCTCGCAAATTCACTGATTACACTGCGGCCGTCACCACGTGACACGTTTTCCTGCGTAGTGGCTGCTTAGCTCGCTCACATACTCAAAACTCTTTTCCAAACACGAGGCGAAACAAAGAACAGCTCAACACCACATTAGCCAACATCTTACACAATGTGTTAATTACCTCGTCTACTGTATCTGTGGCGAACAAATCCATATTGTACGTGGTCAAAATATGCTTAGTTTCTTTCGTTCGTAAAACGCGCTTACCGAAATAGAAGCCATTTTGTAGATGGTCCCAGGCACGTTCGCAAGCCCCCCCCCCCACACACACACACACACACACGGGACGTCATTTTAAAGGCCCAGTTGTCCTCCATATGGGAACAGGTCTGAATACAGCGGCATGTACAGTATGAAAGATATGAGCAAAAACGCCATGTCGACTCAAATGAACCGCTGGGTCTCAATGACACAGTAGCTCGCTCAACGGTAAAATGGCTGACGGAGCCTGTGTGGCAAATAACGCGCGGAACATGGCGCCAAGCTTGCAGGACAAAAGACAGGTTTTGACCAGTGTCTCTGGCCAGCCCCTCGCTCACAAACCTAATGTTACGTTTCCCAAGTTAAGTGGCGAAGACACGTTCAAGTCGGCGACATTAAAAAAAACAGCCATTTTAGCTATCCACATACACACAAGTTGTCTTCACTCCAGTTGGTAACCCGTGTTAAGGCCGGCATTAGCTGCTAAGTAGGCGTTATAACCTGATATAAGAAAAAATATGTCCCACAGAATACCACACAAAACAGCTTGCATTGACTTATGTGCACATTACATTAAGGCGCAACGTTATTTCTCAATCAGCAATATTCGGAAACTTTACATCTGGATAAAAATAAAGTTACCTCCTGTCACGACCTCCTAACGAAACGCAGCGGACACGGGCTCGTCACAACATGGCGGCGATCAGGATAATGACCTCCCATCACCCCACGCGTGCGTCCCGCCCCTAAAGCGCCCGCCAATTATATTCAATTTTTAAAAACAGTATTTTATTTCAAATTGTTTATGTGATGAAAGAATACTGTTTCAATTCTTCGTTTTCACATCTAGGCAAATATTACGTGTTATATGGGTCCAAATTAAGTTACCTGAATGTGATCCATCCATTTCCCAAACCGCCTATCCTGCTCTGAGGTGGCGGGGATGCTGGAGCCTATCCCAGCAGTCACTCTGACCTTTCAGGCTAAACACGATTTCATTTCAATTCCATTTAGCTGCAGTTAATTGCGATTACATGCGCTTGACCCATGCCAAACTCGGAATGACACAACTGAATCAGGTGTGTATATATACACTCACTGGCCACTTTATTAGGTACACCTTGCTAGTACCGGGTTGGACCCCCTTTTGCCTTCAGAACTGCCTTAATCCTTCGTGGCATAGATTCAACAAGGTACTGGAAACATTCCTCAGAGAGTTTGGTCCATATTGTCATGATAGCATCACGCAGTTGCTGCAGATTTGTCGGCTGCACATCCATGATGCGACTCTCCCGGTCCACCACACCCCAAAGGTGCTCTATTGGATTGAGATCTGGTGACTGTGGAGGCCATTTGAGTACAGTGAACTCATTGTCATGTTCAAGAAACCAGTCTGAGATGATTCGAGCTTTATGACATGGCACGTTATCCTGCTGGAAGTAGCCATCAGAAGATGGGAACACTGTGGTCATAAAGGGATGGACATGGTCAGCAACAATACTCAGGTAGGCTGTAGCGTTGACACGATGCTCAATTGGTACTAAGGGGCCCAAAGTGTGCCAAGAAAATATCCCCCACACCATTACACCACCACCAGCAGCCTGAAGCGTTGATACAAGGCAGGATGGATCCATGCTTTCATGTTGTTGACGCCAAATTCTGACCCTACCATCCGAATGTCGCAGCAGAAATTGAGACTCATCAGACCAGGCAACGTTTTTCCAATCTTCTATTGTCCAATTTTGATGAGCCTGTGCGAATTGTAGCCTCAGTTTCCTGTTCCTAGCTGACGGGAGTGGCACCCGGTGTGGTCTTCTGCTGCTGTAGCCCATCTGCCTCAAGGTTCGACGTGTTGCGCGTTCAGAGATGCTCTTCTGCATACCTCGGTTGTAATGAGTGGTTCTTTGAGTTACTGTTGCCTTTCTATCAGCTCGAACCAGTCTGGCCATTCTCCTCTGACCTCTGGCATCAACAAGGCATTTTTGCCCACAGAACTGCCGCTCACTGGATATTTTCTCTTTTTCGGACCAGTCTCTGTCAACCCTAGAGATGGTTGTGCGTGAAAATCCCAGTAGATCAGCAGTTTCTGAAATACTCAGACCAGCCCGTCTGGCACCAACAACCATGCCACGTTCAAAGTCACTTAAATCACCTTTCTTCCCCATTCTGATGCTCGGTTTAAACTGCAGCAGATCGACTTGACCATGTCTACATGCCTAAATGCATTGAGTTGCTGCCATGTGATTGGCTGATTAGAAATTTGCATTAATGAGCAGCTGGACAGGTGTGCCGAATAAGGTGGCCGGTGAGTGTATCTACTACTACTTTCGGCTGCTCCCGTTAGGGGTCGCCACAGCGGATCATCCGTTTCCATTTCTTCCTGTCTTCTGCGTCTTCCTCTGTCACACCAGCCACCTGCATGTCTTCCCTCACTACATCCATAAACCTCCTCTTTGGCCTTCCTCTTCTCCTCTTCCCTGGCAGCTCCATATTCAGCATCCTTCTCCCAATATACTCAGCATCTCTCCTCCACACATGTCCAAGCCATCTCAATCTTGCCTCTCTTGCTTTGTCTCCAAACCGTCCAACCTGAGCGGTCCCTCTAATATAATCGTTCCTAATCCTGTCCTTCTTCGTTACTCCCAGTGAAAATCTTAGCATCTTCAACTCTGCCACCTCCAGCTCCGCCTCCTGTCTTTTCGTCAGTGCCGCTGTCTCCAAACCATATAACATAGCTGGTCTCACAACCATCTTGTAAACTTTCCCTTTAACTCTTGCTGATACCCTTCTGTCGCAAATCACTCCTGACACTCTTCTCCACCCACTCCAACCTGCCTGCACTCTCTTTTTCACCTCTCTACTGCACTCCCCGTTACTTTGGACAGTTGACCCCAAGTATTTAAACTCAAATGCCTTTGTCACCTCCACTCCTTGCATCCTCACCATTCCACTGTCCTCTCTCTCATTCACGCATAGGTATTCCGTCTTGCTCCTACTGACTTTCATTCCTCTTCTCTCCAGTGCATACCTCCACCTCTCCAGGCTCTCCTCAACCTGCACCCTACTCTCGCTACAGATCACAATGTCATCCGCGAACATCATCGTCCATGGAGACTCCTGCCTGATCTTGTCCGTCAACCTGTCCATCACCATTGCAAACAAGAAAGGGCTAAGAGCCGATCCTTGATGTAATCCCACCTCCACCTTGAACCCATCTGTCATTCCAACCGCACACCTCACCATTGTCACACTTCCCTCACACGTATCCTGCACCACTCCTACATACTTCTCTGCAACTCCTGACTTCCTCATACAATACCACACCTCCTCTCTCGGCACTCTGTCATAAGCTTTCTCTAAATCTACAAAGACACATTGCAACTCTTTCTGGCCTTCTCTATACTTCTCAATCAACATTCTCAAAGCAAACATCGCATCTGTGGTGCTCTTTCGTGGCATGAAACCATACTGCTGCTCGCTGATCGTCACCTCTCCTCTTAACCTAGCTTCTATTACTCTTTCCCAAATCTTCATGCTGTGGCTGATCAACTTTATACCTCTGTAGTTGTTACAGTTCTGCACATCGCCCTTGTTCTTGAAAATCGGTACCAGTATGCTTCTTCTCCACTCCTCAGGCATCCTCTCACTTTCCAGGATTGTGTTAAACAATCTAGTTAAAAACTCCACTGCCATCTCTCCTAAACATCTCCATGCCTCCACAGGTATGTCATCAGGACCAACTGCCTTTCCACTCTTCATCCTCTTCATAGCTGCCCTCACTTCCTACTTGCTAATCCGCTGAACTTCCTGATTCACTATCCCTACATCATCCAACCTTCTCTCTCTCTCATTTTCTTCATTCATCAGCCCCTCAAAGTATTCCTTCCACCTTCTTAGCACACTCTCCTCGCTTGTCAGCACATTTCCATCTCTATCCTTGATCGCCCTAACTTGCTGCACATCCTTTGCAGCTTGGTCCCTCTGTCTAGCCAATCGGTACAAGTCCTTTTCTCCTTCCTTAGTGTCTAATCTATCATACAACTCACCATACGCCTTTTCCTTTGCCTTTGCCACCTCTCTCTTTGCTTTACGCTGCATCTCCTTGTACTCCTGTCTACTTTCTTCATCTCTCTTACTATCCCACTTCTTCTTTGCCAACCTTTTCCTCTGTATAATTTGCTGTACTTCCTCATTCCACCACCAAGTCTCCTTGTCTTCCTTCCTCTGTCCTGATGACATACCAAGTACCTTCCTAGCTGTCTCCCTCACTATTTCTGCAGTGGTTTTCCAGCCATCTGGCAACTCTTCACTACCACCCAGTGCCTGTCTTAACTCCTGCCTGAACTCCACACAACAGTCTTCCTTCTTCAACTTCCACCATTTGATCTTCGGCTGTGTCTTCACTCGCTTCCTCTTCTTGGTCTCTAAAGTCATCCTACAGACCACCATCCGATGCTGCCTAGCTACGTTCTCCCCTGTCACCACCTTGCAGTCTCCAATCCCTTTTAGATGGCGCCTTCTACATAAGATATAGTCCACCTGTGTGCACTTTCCTCCACTCTTGTACGTCACCCTGTGTTCCTCCCTCTTCTTGAAATATGTATTCACCACAGCCATTTCCATCCTTTTCGCAAAATCCACCACCATCTGTCCTTCCACATTTCTCTTCTTGACTCCATACCTTCCCATCACCTCCTCATCACCTCTGTTCCCTTCACCAACATGTCCATTGAAGTCGGCTCCAATCACCACTCTCTCCTCCTTGGGTACCCTCTCCACCATGTCGTCCAACTCATTCCAGAATTCTTCTTTTTCATCCATCTCACACCCAACTTGCGGGGCATATGCGCTGATAACATTCAGCAATAAACCTTCAATTTCCAGCTTCATACTCATCACTCTGTCTGACACTCTCTTCACCTCCAGCACGCTCTTGACATACTCTTCCTTCAGAATTACCCCTACCCCTTTACTCCTCCCATTCACACCATGGTAGAAGAGTTTGAAGCCACCTCCGATACTCCTGGCCTTACTCCCCTTCCACCTGGTCTCTTGCACACACAGTATGCCTCCCTTTCTTCTTTCCATCATGTCAGCCAGCTCTCTCCCTTTACCAGTCATAGTGCCAACATTCAAAGTTCCAACTCTCACCTCCACATGCCTACCCTTCCTCCTCTCTAGCTGCCTCTGGACATGCTTTCCCCCTCTCCTTCTCCTTCGCCCAACAGTAGCATAGTTTCCACCGACACCCTGCTGGTTATCAGTACCGGTGGCGGTCGTTGTTAACCCGGGCCTCGACCGATCCGGTATGTAAGTCTTATTTATGATCCGCATATTTGATTTGGCAAAGATTTTACGCCGGATGCCCTTCCTGACGCAACCCTCCCCATTTGTCCGGGCTTGGGACCGGCACTAAGGATGCACTGGCTTGTGCATCCTCAGCGGCTGGGTTGTGGCCGGTGAGTGTATATTGTAGCGAATTCGGGGGTCAACGCAACCACAGGAACTGCCGCGGCCGGGAAGCGAACCCGTATCGCCCGCACCGCAGGAGACATCGCTAACCGCTAGACTACAGGGTCAGACCCGCGAGCCAGCGGCCAGCGTGTCTTCTTATCCATGCACGTTACAATATTCTGATTTTGGGTGGTGATGGATGAGACGCCAGTCAAAGCAGAAAAAATATTTTAAAGTTGAGACTTAACATTTCTGTGTGGTTCACACTTTACAGAACATGTGCGGGCCAGTTAATATAAGATGTCGGCCCACAGTCGGCCCACGTGTTATGCACCATTACAGTGCCACCATTGCCAGACTTGGCCCGCCTTCGGTGAAAACACCACTTGTCGATGGTTTAAGGGCACATTTCGGCCAGAGTCGTCTGCTATGTGGGAGGTGATTCTGGATGTATTCAAGAGCTTTTGTGGATTAAAGTGTTGTTGAAGTGTGACCATTATAGAATAATTCATTACCCAAACCGCTCATCCTGCTGTCAGGGTCGCGGGGATACTGGAGTCTATCCCAGCAGTCATTGGGCGGCAGGCAGGGAGACACCCTGGACATGCCGCCATGCCATCATAGGGCAGGAATATTAGTCTAACTGTTCTAATATCAGCTGTTCCACCATGGTTACTACCTCAACCAGCAGTAGATTTCTCTATATTGGATGGTTTACACTCAAAAAGAAACACGGTCAATGTGCAGGCTTATGTGGACACTGTTATAAATAAAATATATGAACACTATTTACGTTAATACTAATTAGGATATTGTAATATATCCATACTCCCGCTAAGAGGCGCTGCTGTTTTCAGGAGTTTCCGGGTTGTGGAGTTCTCTCATGGATGTATTAAAGTATTATAGTTCTACTATAATACTTCCTTGGGTTCTCTTTTTTTTTGTGAAGATTTTTTTTTAACAATTTCAAACTTACAAACAACATGGCAATAACATTTCCATGTTCGCACAATAGGACCTGGTGCATACAAAGGAAAGATTGAAAAAAATAAAACAAACGAGAGGTTGAAATAACATCAATATAAAATACATAAAATTAAACAGGGCTAGGGCTTTTTGGTTAATTATATTCTTCTATTATACTAAAACGTTTTACTGCATTTTTTATTTTCATGACTTTAAGGGCCTTTGTATAAGCAAGAAACTCTCTGCGAAATACACAAAAGTCAGGTTTCACTTTCACATATTTTGATTTGTGTTTATAACATTTCCCGAAAATAAGAACGTCGTTGACCAAAAAGTCATCGTTGCTATTGTCCATGGCAAGTCAATAAACAATGTCCTTCCGAGAAAAGTTTTCCAGTTGGAAAACCCTTGGGTAAAGCCAGTCATGTACATCAAGCCATAAAGTTTCATAATTCACACATTGGAAAAATAAATGATCAGTCGTTTGAGCATCATCACAAAATACACAATTATTGTTTTCAATTCCAAATCGCTGTCGTAACAATTCACTGGCTGGATACACTCCATTTAAAAATTTAAAATGGATTTCCTTTGCTTTGGGATTTATGGGGAATTTAAGATATTTAGTTAGTAACATGTGAATAGTTCTTTGAGTAGACTTGTGAAATTGAGTTTCTGTAAGATACTATAGAGTATGAAATGTTATTAAACATATTTATATAATTGTTTTATTTGGGAATCTGACTTCATTAAAATCACAGCCTCCAACTAAAAGTTGTGGGAGACAAGGGGTGATAGAGTAGAATATGTTAAAATTCCTTTGATTAATAGATTTGGGGATTGCTTTAGTTATAGATTTAAATACGTAACGGTTTCCAATTAAATCATATTTAAGGCAGAAATTCTCAAACGATATGATACAGCCACTACTATCAACTACGTAATTGGGTCACTGACCAAAAACCTTTCACCATCCAGTCCTTGTTATAAAATGATTTCTTTTTAACCGTAATATATCTATTATTCCATAATGGTGTATTATGTGGGGTGAAATTGCGACTGTATAAGAGTTTCTAGTATAAAAAGACCTGCTGGTGAACAAGGGAAAATTCAATCGGGAGTCTTTGAATACTGAAGTCACATTTAAGTAACAATTCTATACTTCCCAACTTCTTAACTGTTTCTCTGGGAAAATGGAACCAAAAGCTATTGTTGTTCAGAAAAGACTTTAGCCAATTGATTTTCAACGTTCCATTTACAAAATCAAAACCGATAGCTTGTAGGCCTCCATCTTTAAAATCTCTGCTCTCTTAACTTAGTGGATTTTCATTTTCCAAAGATAATCAAAACTGACCTGATAGATCTTTTTAATAGCTCTACTTGGAATAGCCATCGAGTATGCCAGATACATGCACCTTGAAATGCTTTCCGTTTTAGTCAAAAAGATTCGACCTAATAAACTAATGCCTCTCCATAACCAAGAGTTAAGTCTAGTTTGGCATTCATCCACTACCTTCCACACATTCATATTTTGATACATATTTATGTCCAAGTACTAAACAGTGGATTTTACAGAAATGCTGTATGCCTCTGTTAAATGACCCTGATGAACTGGCATTAACTCACACTTGTTCAAATTTAACTTTAGACCAGAGGCTTTGGAGAAAAATCTGAATCATTTGAAGTATTCCGGGGACTTCAGTTAGCTGCTTCATAAAGATGGTTGTATCATCTGCTAACTGGCTAATGATTACTGGTTTCCCAAGTACATCTAATGGAGTGATAGTTGAATTTTTAATAAAGACAGAAAGCATTTCTGTAGCAATTATAAAGAGAGAAGGGGAAATGGGACAACCCTGCTTAACGCCGCGTTTGGTTATAAATCGGGGTGACGTACCTCTTGGTAAAGAGACTGAACAATTTGTATTTTCATAGAGATTCATGTTTTGAAACTTATCCCCAAAACCTAATAACATTAAACAATGGCATTTTTTTTTGAAAAAAGTGCTCAATTGAATCAAATGCTTTATAAAAGTCAAGAAATAGGATAAAACCATCATCTTCTATTAAATGTCTATAATCTAAAAGATCAAGCATTAAGCAAATATTGTTGTGAATGGATCTACCCTTCATAAAACCAGGTTGAGAATCCCTTATAATTTTATGTAGATTCTTTTTTAACCTATTAGCATAAATAAGGGTCACGATTTTGTAGTCGTTGTTGAATAATGTGATTGGTCTAAGATTATCTAATATTTTGGGGTCCTTATGAAGCTTGGGAATTAAAGTTATTATAGCTTGTTTCATAGTGGAAGGAAATTTAATATTGTCAGTTGATTCTTTTAACATAAGAGAGAATGTAACTTTAATAAGTCCCAAAAATGTCTATAGAAATTGGCAGTAAGTCCATCCCTACCTAGAGATTTGTCTAAAGACAAACTCATTACTGCTTTATCCAGCTCATCTGAAGTAATTTCAGCATCACACAACCATACGAACACATCAACAATACAGAGAATAAGAGCTTTGATATTGTTGAAGAAGTCAGCATCCTGAACAGAAAAGGTTGAATAATACAATTTACAGTGTTAGTAATTAGTATTAGTATTGAGTAGCAGCAGAATACTTCACAACTGCTATCATTAAACGTTTATTGACATGCTACAGTACCAGAGAAAAAGTAAAATCTATGTTAACATTATTTTATTATAATGTTAAACTTTATTTCACTCTCTCTCTCTCGCACACGTAAGGAATCCAGCTTTGGTAAGGAATGAGCTTTGGCTCAAGACAAATCAAACAATAGCAAACAAACAAACCAACACAAAACCAATTTCTGTCACGTATCTGGAAAGAACCCAAAAGCAGACGGGACAAGCAGGTAAGGGAAGAAATCAAGTCTTATGGCCGGACTTGATGAAGCAGCAATCATTGGCAACGCTGTCTTCGGGAGGGGGGCGGAGTCGGCTTGTGTTCGTCACGTCAATGCGTCTCTGTGTGTGTCGGAAAAAACAGTGCTTCGGCCTGGAGTCGCCTTGTCACCAAAGTGGGGAGGCGCTCTCCTTCCAGACTGCCGGCCCTCGGACAGATGCAGTTGGCGAACGCATGCAGTACGAGGGTGGGTGTTTGAATTAAAATAGGGATCGATTGGCCACTAAATTGGGAGAAAAAAGGGAAAAATCAAAAATACATTTAGAAAAAAAAAAAAAAAGAAATCAACTCTTCATCCAAGTGGCCCATCCCAGGGGTAGAGCAGGAGTTGGCTCAGTGGCAGGTAGACTGGCTGGCACAAGTCCATCAATGGCTACGTTCCAGCCAACACTGATCCACAGTGGAGGCTTTTTAAGGGTGACGCCGATTGCTTGATGGCCAGCTGCTGTGCCGGGGTGAAGGAGGGGTCAGCAGGTGTCCAGGGAGAAGAGGGGTTAGGCTTGGGCTTTTGGCTCATGACTTCTATTTATTTAGCACTGGCCTACTGATCTGAGGAATGCTATAATGCTCGACTTCACTCAATGTGGCCAGGGGTGCTCGGGCTGGACCCGTCAAACTGGGCAGCGCTGGCCGCTGAATGTGGCCGGGGCTCGACAATGTATGTGGGCAGGGGTGGTCGCGCTGGCACTACAATCAAGCCCAAAGTCGCGCGACGTTTCGCTGTTTATGTACCTTCTTCAGGCGAGGCCTTATTCAACTAAGAGAGGCAGGGTTAAGCTTAAGGTTAGGGTTAGGCTTTTAAATCCGCATTCCCAAATACATTGCAATTAACCTTGTGCACTGTCCACCGACAAGGTGTTTAGATGGCGGCCACAGTCCCCCACCAACTACCCCACCGTCCCACGCAATCCAAAAATTCAATGGCAGCTAATAATGGTCCCTCAGTTTGGCTCAGTCGCATCATCGGGACCCCAATTTGGTCCCCTGTTTCACTACAACAAAGCCCAAAGTCGCGCAAGGTTTCGCTTTTCTTCAACCCTCTTCAGGCGAGGGTTTAGACTTTTCCACGAGCGGCATGTCGGTGGCCTTCTAAGGCTCGTGAAAATCAAATCACTTGATTGGAAGCTGCCAATTTGCCATAACAATATGGAAGGACCTCTAAAATCTGTTGTACATACTTTGTGCTACTGCACTTACCAGCATGCTTTGTGTCTTGCACATTTCCTATGTTCTTGTGGGTTTTGAAACATGTGAACCAATGGAATGTATTTGCTCTTTGTATTTTTATTTGAATTTTGTTATTAGCCAATGATGTGGTGTGGAGTTGTTATGCCCGCGAAATCACGAGCTTCGCAACAGTCCATCTCCTCACGGAGAGGGAGGAGTTAGGCAGCCCGAGTGAGTACGACGAAGAGAGAGGGCCATTTTTCTGCTGCTCCGTCTAAGTACCCGTTTCGCGGAGACTTTATACACAGCCCGTGTACTAGGCCCGCATTTGAGGTCAGGAGTGTTGTGATTGGCCCGCGGTCGTATGCTTGCTGGTGGGCTTTGTTTTAGTATGCCGATTATTTTGTTTATGCCCCATAGCCAGTGTCGCCGCTAGCTAGCTAAGTGCATTTAGCATCCAGTGCTAGTGTGTTAGCTAGCCGACTAGAGTTGTGGAGGCTAGTCAGAAGTCATCGGGCTGCGCTGGACGGTGATCTAACTAGGGGAGCCGCTCTGCTCCATTCCTGGGACCTGTCAGCTATCCAAAGAGGACTCGCTTCATCTGCTCTATCTTCGCCAGGGTTGTTTGAACATTGCAACCTTTGGCCATCTTGCGGCGGGTGGAGGCTGCTACCGGGGAGCCGACACCTGCCAGCTGCTAGGCTAGCACTACGCCTTCCATCCTCTGGACTGCACACAGCCTCCCGGTCGAGGAAGCGATGGGTTGTGAGTAACCCGAAAATTTCATTTATACTCACACACACACGCACACTTTTATCTCGTCGCCTGGGCATCGTAGCGGTGGCTGCCTTGCCCTCCGCTCAGAGAGCTGCTTTAATGTGCACCAACGGGCCCCAACGGAAAGTGCTGGGTATTTGTGTGTTCTTTTGATACTTTCTTCCTGTTTATTGTGACCGCTTGTCCCACCCTGTGTAATTTCAATTAATGTTTATTTAATCAGCAATACTACACTCGTGTGGTACTCTCTCTCTCTCTCTCTCTCTCTCTCTCTCTCTCATTATTATCAAATAAATCCTATTATTATTAATTATATTTCGGGTGTATTGGCAGCTCATTTTCCGCATATGCAAAGCCTAGGTTACTTATAGAGTGCTGGTAATAAGCTTGTACAGTAATTCAGTACACAGCAGAGTTATAAGATCTGCATTAACCACATGTTTGTTTCATTCTGGGAAGATATACCATTCACCAGCCTTAGCTAAGTGTAGTATTTTCACAGTGGAGGCACCGCGCTACTAAATTGATTATTATCTTGGTTAATTATTTCTATTATCAATTATCACTAATATTGTCATTAGTGACACTAGCCTACTAGTACACAGGAGGTTCAGCCAGCTCACCATTCCACCGCTGAGAACTCAGGATGCTGTTGCGCTATTGATTTGTATTGTAACACTTTAGTAACTGGTAGCATTAGGCTTTTGTCTTGTTTAAATGTGCTTGGCGTTGCCCGCCAGTGAAAAAGGGGTTACAAATAGCTTTACACTAGTCCAACTCACCGAGCGGGGGGCGACGTCCCTCTTTGTCGGAGTCCGTCGTAATAAGAGAGAGTGAACCACAGCTCCGCCTCTAAATACGTCACTGGGAAATATGACACCACCTCCGGTGGGCGTGTGCTTTCCCCCGGGACAGACGTTCCCTAACCATGCCGTTGTCCCGGGAAAATGGACCCGCCCATCTGTTGGATCGCCAGGTCTTTCTCCGGAAACACCGGATGACGACCCAGTCGCCGGGGAGGTAGGAATGGAGAACCTTCTCAGCTGGGGTGGGGAGAGCAGCTGCCACCTGTTTGGGAGACTTGGGAGAGAGCAGAGGAGAGATTACAGCAGTGCTGTAGCATAGCATGCTCGTAAAGAGCGGTTTGGGGAAGAGCTCCCGGCGCAGGGCCCGTTCCCATGGTCGGAGGCCGTCCCATGACAATCTCAAAAGGACTAAGCCCTGCTCTGGAGTGTCTTTGTCGCACGCGCATGTACATAAGTACCAGAAGACGTAAGAAACTGTCTCTGTTGCCAGAGAGCACCAAAGTCCACGCCGAAAGCGTAGCGTGAATCCGTGTAGATGGTGACAGACCAGCCAGCTGCCAGCTCGCAGGCCGCAGAGAGGGCCGTGAGTTCAGCAGCCTGTGCAGAGAGGTGAGAGGGCAACGAGCTGCAATTAAGGCAAGCGGAGGCAGAGCAAACGGCCCAACCAACCTGACATTGGCCGGTGGTAAGACAGCGGGAAGCCGACCCATCCACAAAAAGGACAACGTCAGGGTTGGCAAGAGGAGTGGAGCTGAGATCAGGCCGAGGTGAACAAACAGCAGAGACAGCTGCAACGCAGTCGTGTGGTTCACCATCGTCTGGTGAGGGAAGAAGGGTGGCGGGGTTAAGGACAGTGCAACGTTTGACAGTGATGGTGGGCATGTCAAGGAGCACAGTGTTGTAACGTAGCCACCGGGCTGCGGACAGCTGTGACCTTTTCTGTTCAAGTAGGAGGAGCGGAACCGCATGGGGAACCAGGAGAGTAACGTCGGAGTACCCCACGATGTCTCGCGAGGCCATCACAGCCTTTTCAGCAGCAGCGACGGCTCGAAGGCAGCGAGGCAAGCCAGCCGCTACCGGGTCAAGTTTGGCGGAGAAGTAAGCCACAGGGCGCAGCTTGCAGTCCCCCATGAGACTGACTGCAAGAGGACGGAGATCATGCAGCCGTTGCGCTCATCCACAGTTTGAGTGAATGCTTGAGCGGGCTCCGGATAGCCAAGAGTTGGTGCGATTTGGAGCTGGACTTTCAGTCCCTCAAAGGCTTTAGTTGCCTCTGGGGTCCACAAGAGGACCTGTGAGGCGGGTGCATGAGAGTCAATGAGGGCCCGAAGGGGTTTGTCAAAGGTTGCAAATGCCGGAACGAACAAGCGACACAGTAGGAAGCCATGCCTAAGAACAGGGTATCTGCAGGTTTCACTAAGTTAATTTTAAGACTTTTTAAGACCTTTTTAATGCCACTTGGATCGGAATTTAAGACCAAGATCTACAACAAAATATATACATATGGTTGGTAAGCCCTAACGCCCAACAGCTGAATATTTAAACATTTGATTCGCGCGAGTGCAGTTTTATCGAAATGGTTAAACAAATGTATGTTTTGTGACACGCTGATGTTGTAACCGCATTTCTTGACGTTCAGACCGAATATTTAAAGATTTGATTTCTCGGAATTTCGCGCGATTGCAATCAGATAAGCTGAAGTCCTCCTCCATGTTGAAAAAGCTGCCAGAAACTACACGCTGCTGTGACTGGTTGATTCGCTGTGAGCATTTGATGACAAAACAATGAATCACAGCAGAGCGCGCAGCGGAGGTCCCTCCCCCCTCCATCCGGCCGATCAATTCTAGCATCAACTTTTCTTCTTCTTCTCTCGGCTGCTATTTTGTCATGACTTAGTTAGCATTTGTCCGCCAAATTCTGTATAGGCTATACCATTTAGCAATTAACCGCTCAGTAAAACCAACATCGGTATTCTTTTCGATAACTAGTTACATTAATATTACCTACAACCGTGAGTTGCAGGTAATATTGCCATGGTATCGCATCATCCAGGTCATTACTTTGTCTATGGGGGATACATATTTGTTTTAATTACAGGGAATAGCATGCTATAGGTAACAGGTGCGCCTGATACGAACCTGGAATTCATGAAAATAGCATGTGTGTTAGAGTTTGTGGGAGACCCCAAGCGCACGACACCAGACAGAGATGGGGTTAGCCGAAAACTGGCGTACTTTATTCAAACATAGGAAGGCAATGAGCGACAAGGAAAAAACGGAAAGTCCAAGGGGGAAAAAAACTCGCGGGTAATCCAAACGGGAACAAGGCAGGATACTTCCACGGGGAAACCTTGCAAGGGAAAAACATGAACCAAGGGCTGGGATGAGTTCGTAGAGAAAAGGACCTTGAGAGGAGAGTTGCCGCTACTGCGGGGAGGTAACAACACGAACTGACAACGGGCACGTGGCAGGCCACCAAACTTAAGCCCAGCCCTGATGACTAAGCCCGGCCCTGACGAGCCGATTGGCTGCCGGCGTGGGGTTGGCGGGCCACGGTGCGGGGTGGGCGAGCCATAACACTTGTTTCCCTTTTATTTTCTTTTTTCCCCCTCAAAATTCACTTAATCCTACCAAATTACCACTTCTATTAGTGCGAGACCGAGGGTGAACAGCCGCTTAATTGTCAGTGCACGACCTCATCTGGTTTCAATAGTACGCGTTTTAAATGATCCTTTTATCCTTTAAAGAATTCTGCTTACCCGTGCGATGAATCTCCCAAGGTTTTGCTGAGGGATCTCAGCGACACCGACCAAACGGACCACCCGCCTCTCCCTTTCTTCTTCTCAAACCTGGTGAGGTTATTGGGAGATCGGTGACTATGTCCTTGTCCCGAGATGATCGGTCAGCCGGTTGTCCGTCTGGCGGGGCGACGTGAAATCCCGCTTCTGACACCAAATTGTTGTGGATTTTCCTTTATCCTTTTAATGGGCTCTTGCCCCAGGAACCTCTGGGGAGAATAATCATCGGACAAATATTAAAGAAAACAGAGAATCTTTAATGCATCTGCAGATGGAGAGACATAAGGCCACACAGAGGTTCGTCTGTGAGGATATGCTCTGCCTCTGAGCCTGAGATAGTGGTTTTTTATAGAACAGTCCGTCGCGTCATACACTATGTTTCCTGCGTCAACTAAGGTGTAATCTTAAAAAAGAATGAAGGAAAAATCTACGTTAATCACGTTCTGTGCCTCGTGAGTGTCTGTACGCCTGTTGCATTTGTCTTTTGCTGTACCTGGCCGTTCCTTGGATGCGGCAACGGGGAGGCAAGCATAGTAACAGTTGCTATGTGGCCCCATGGAAGGTACGCATGAGAACAATTGGTTATGTGTGTCTGCAGTGAGTGAGAAGTTTCTTACACACAGACAAGAGGAAAACTACAGAGTACATACGGAGTGCATATGGAGAACATTTTGTACTCCATATACATCACCAACATCCTGCTCAGCTCTCCCCTTCTCAGCCTCCTCCTGCTCAGCTGCACCACTCTCCTCTCAGAGCCTCACCGCAGCCACATCGTGATGACACGACTGGTACGAATGAAATTGCGCCGAGAGCTTGTGAATTTCGGTCTCATCCAGTTCAACGAGCGCCCAGAAAATTATTGGGTATGGAAGTCCTCTTTCTTCAACGCCATTGAAGGACTGAACTTAACTGCCAGCGAGGAGCTCGACCTCTTGACAAAGTCGTTAGGAAAAGAGTTCTCAGAGCACGTTACAAGGATTCGCTATGTGCACGTCGCCGACCCTGTAGTGGGCCTACAACATGTCTGGGAACGCCTAGAAGAGTGCTCCCCTGAAGTGATCGAGAGAGCGCTCTTCGAGAGGATAGAGAACTTTCCAAAAATCTCTCAGAAAGACCCCGTAAAGTTGAGGGAACTGGGAGACCTGCCGATGGACTTAGACTCTGCTAAGTGTGAGGGCTACCTGCCGGGGCTCTCGTACCTGGACACCGCCAGGGGTGTCAACCCGATCGCTGAGAAGCTGCCACACAGTCTACAAGAGAGGTGGATAACTAAGGGTTCCCAGTACAAAGAGCAGCACCATGCCCCCCCCCATTCACCTTCTTCGCAGACTTCCTCTGCAGCGAGGCACAAAGAATAAACGACCCCAGCTTTACTCTCCGTTCAGCTCCCTCGAAAACGTCAGACAAGTCCTCCACAGGGTTCTCAAAACATGAGCGATCAGAAAAGGAATTCGAGCAGCATGCCTGGCGACAAAGGGAAACAATGTCCCATCCATCAGAAGCGCCATCCTCTAAAGAAATGTCGGGGTTTTCGAAGCAAGTCTCTTGAGGAGCGCAAAGCCTTTCTGAATGAGAATGGTGCCTGCTACAGGTGTTGCTCCTCCACAACTCACTTGGCGAAGAACTGTAAGGCAACTTTGAAGTGCAGCGAATGTGAGAGCGATGACCACATAGCGGCGCTCCACCCTGGACCTCCTCCACGGGACAAAAGAGACAAGGACCCGACCTCAGAGCATGGCGGGGAGAGTGAAGAGGAGGCGCGTCCACCAGCAGTCACCTCTAAATGCACAGCACACCCAGACAGAGCTAGTAACGTCTACATCGTCCTGGACGACCAGAGCAACAGATCTCTGGCGAGGTCTGATTTCTTCTACCTCATCCAAATCAGAGGTTCAGACTCACCGTACACCCTGCGTTGCGTACATGTGCAGGAGTCACCGAGACATCTGGAAGAAGAGCCACAGGGTTCTTGGCGGAGTCGTTGGATGGAAAAAACAAGTGTGCTGCTTCCAACACTCATTGAGTGCAACCATATACCTGACGATCGGTCAGAAATCCCGACCCCAGAAGCTGCACAGCACCACAGCCACCTGAAGTCCATCGATCGCAGAATCACTCGCCTGGACCCTGAAGCCCAAATCCTGATACTTCTGGGACGCCACATCCTTCAGGTCCACAAAGTCAGGGAGCAACGCAATGGTCCTCCCAGCGCCCCCTATGCCCAACGTCTAGACCTGGGTTGGGTGGTTATAGGGGACGTGTGCCTGGGTTCAGCCCACAAGCCAGCAGCTGTGACTTCCTATCGCACCAGCGTGCTCGAAAATGGAAGGCCATCTCTCCTCACTCCGTGCCCCAACCGTCTCCAGGTCAAGGAAAGGTTCCTCCTTACTGCATCAAACATGACACCCCAGTCCCTGATGACGACAAAGTGGGGCTTTCCATCGAAGATCGTCTGTTCCTGGAGTTCATGGACAGAGAGATGGTGATGGACGACACCAACAGCTGGGTGGTGCCTCTCCCATTCCGATCCCCTCGTCGACGGCTCCCGAACAATCGAGACCAAGCTCTCAGCAGACTTACCTCTCCCCGCCGCACCCTGGAAAGAAAGTCTAAGATGAAAGCCGACTTCGTCACACCTTCATGCAAAACATCTTTGATCGCGACCAGGCTGAGTTGGCCCCACCACTACCGGAGGGAAGTGAGTGCTGGTACTTACTTATCTTCGGCGTCTACCACCCTCAAAAGCCAGACAAGATCAGGGTTGTCTTCGATTCCAGCGCTCAACATCACGGCATCTCCCTGAACGATGTGCGTGCTACTTACCGGCCCGGATCTGAACAACAGCTTGCTGGGAGTCTTGCTGCGCTCCCGAAGAGAAACAGTGGCTGTCATAGCGGACATCGAGCAGATGTTTCACAGCTTCATCGTTCGAGAAGACAACAGAGATTTCTTGTGTTTCCTGTGGTTCAACAACAACGACCCCAACCGAGAGATTGCCGAGTATCGCATGAAAGTCCACATATGCCGCAACTCACCATCCCCAGCTGTCGCCATCTATGGACTTCACCGAGCAGCAGAACACAGCTCCAGGGAACACGGAATGGATGCCAAGCACTTAGTGGAACGCGACTCCTACGTTGACGACGGCCTCGCTCTGGCTGGGTTGCGTCCCGAGGGGCAGCCGTGAGTAGAGGGAGGAGTCGTTGGCAGCTTGACTGGAGGTGGCCACTTGCTGTGTATTTAGCATAGCAGCACACTCAGCTGCTCCCTCAACCTGTAGTGCGATGGTAATTGCTCTGGACAGCAGCAGATCGTCTTTTTCCAGCAGGAGAGTCTCACGCACCTTTGCGTTGTTGGTGTGTTCGATTAGCTGGTCGCGAACCATCTCGTCCTGAAGCGCGCCAAACTTGCATGAGCTAGCTAGCCCTCGCAAATTAGCTACGTACTGCCGCACAGACTCACCAGGCAGTTGGTGTCGCTGACGGAATATAAATCGCCGAAGGAGGGCACTCTGTGGAGCAGCGAAATGGGTGCTCATAAGTCCCACAGCTTCGTCAAAGTTTGTGACGTTCCCCAGAGTCCCGAGCACACGATGACCCTCTGCTCCCAAGCAGTGTAGCAACAGAGCCGTCTTCCTAGCCTGGCTCACGTCGTCGAGCCCTGAGGCGATGATGTAATTTTCAAAACTATGTAGCCAGCGAGTCCATGGTACCGGAGGCTCGCCAGGTAACGCCAGGAAGGGGGCAGGTGGTGGGAGAGAGATATCAGCCATCCTCGTCGCCAATATTGTATTGAGAAATCACGTCAGGACACAGCGCTGTCGCTCGACACAACCTCTACGTTGCATTCTTTATTTAGACTGACACAGCATCACAGGCCGACCCGATCAAACAACCCAGAGCCCGCAGGCATCACCAAGCGATCCCAGCACAATAGAACAGCACCAAATCAAATGCAGCACTGTCGATGTGTGCAGACATAACAAGGGGCTTACCAGCGTTTCCCATTGGAAGTAACAACCGCTTTCAGCCCGCGATTTAGCAAACACCGTTCACATGTGTCGCACCGGGCATTCATGCAGCATAAGCCTCGGTTTGTAGCTAAGAGCCGTTCACAATGTGCTGCACGAGGCCTACCTACACATGTAGCCTGAGCCTCGAATGTTGCTAGTGCTAACTAACGTTAGCTAGTACAAGAAGTGAATCTCTTGTGCTGCTTAGCTACGGGTGCTTAATAGTGACGAGCATAATCGTTCAATAAACATTAGGCTCACATGCATCGAAACTGACGATATTAAATGATTCCAAGTAGAAAATTCAACAAGCCAACTAGCTAGATAGCATTTGCCTTGGCGTGGGACTGACAAGCTAGCATAAGCTAACGTGAGCTAGTGAAAATTCGCACACATTAAAATGTATCTGGATGTAACGTTACATGTATATAGACATCTCCGATATCGTTATGCAAGCAGGTGAGCGGCTAATGTTAAACCGGAATTAAGCAAGCGAGACTGTGTGGCTCGCTAGAATTAGCAGGCCCCGTTTATAGCAGCTGGCAGCAGGTCTGTCTTCTAACGTCAGGCGTAGCCAATCGCTCGGTTGGTTGTCGGTGTGATAACGTGGCAATATTCGCTAACTTTTAAAAAAAAATAACATTCGCCAACTAACGTTAGCTAGCTTATGCTAGCTAGTCGTTTCCTAGCCAGGCTAGCTAGCTATGAACGTATAAACTGCCGTGCGATAACGTTATAATTAGCTTTAATCAGTCACTTAAAAATCACACCCGAGTGTGCCAAAATGTTACAAAAACATGTCGATATTCAATGTTTACTGGGGTTTTTCGCGCTTCGGCTCACTTCTTACCGAGAAATTGGCCCTTGGCACAAGTTGGCCGTGAACTTGACTTCTCCTCAGGGCTCCAAGCAGTGAAAAGAAAAATGGCATAAAATCAAGAGATTTTGAGAACCAAAGTTTGGCTACGTCAGTAGTCACGTGACATACGGGATGGAAAAATAGTCTTTGGTTTTAAGTCAGTCAAATACATTGAACCAATGAGGCCCTGATTTCCATTGAATTAAAGGGATTTTAATACATATATAGACCCAAAATATCATAAATACAATTATATCGGGTCCAATCAAATAAAAAACACGCTTTAATTGAATGGCAGCATATGATCACTTTTTACTGTGTGGATGCAAACAGTGAAACTTATGTAACCCCTTTTTCACTGGCGGGTGAAGTAATACTTGGGGTAGTATTGGTCGAGGATCAATGACCACACCGGGTTATAGAACTCAGGTTTAATCGTGGCTCAGTAGGCAGACGTAATAACCATACGTGGTAGTGGTGTAACCATAATAACAGTCCGGGTAGTACATAACACCTAGTGTAGTTCCAGTGGATATACATGGCGTTATATCACTACAACCAGCTGCACTGATGTTTGCTCGGGAGCTACAGACGCCTGTGGATCTGGTCTTTGGCAAGCCGCCAAACCCACCAGTACGAGTGCCGCCGGGCCAGGACTATGTAGACGCACTACAGGACCGGATGGAGGCTCCTCATCAGCAGGCTCCAGAGAATATGGCTTCTGCAGGGGAAAGGCAGAAGAGAGCCTATGATGTACGTTGCCACCGCAAAGAGTACCAGCAGGGGGACAACGTATGGGTGTATAACCCACGGCGAACGAAGGGACGGTCCCCAAAGCTGAACAGCAACTGGGAGGGGCCCTGCCTCATCCTGAAGAGGATCTCAGAGGTCATCTATAGAGTGAAGCTCCACAGCCGCCCTCGGATAGTCATCCTTCACCAAGATCGCCTCGCACCTTACTTAGTACAGACCAGGCTACCGGGGTCCAGGGAGGGGGTAAGGACACTGCTGGATCAAAGCCAGCCTCCCTGGATGTCAGCAAGGAGCTACCATTAGAGCACCTTGTTTTGGGCCAGGGAGGGGGCGGGGACACTGGGTTTACAGAGCTGCCCTCCCTGGCCAGGAATGGAAACAGCGGTGACGTCGACGTCGACGGTGGGGGCTCAGACCCAGCGGATGCAGAGCCGCCCCCGACATCCATCAGCAGCCCGCGGCAAGGAGCAGCCCGGGATGGGAGAGGTGCTCGGCGGAAGAAACCCTCATGGTGGATGGACCCATCCACATGGGATTTGGGTTAGGCCAACGGGACGTTGGTCTTTCAAGGAAGGAGGCAGTGTGGCGAATTCAACTAGAGTGTTCCTGCTCCAAGTTCATTTGCATGTTACCCACGATGCAACTGAAATGTCGATGTTTTGGTTATGTTGTGGGCTATTGAACACGTTAAAAACGGGCATATCTGTTACAGATAGCGGGGATGTGGTGCAAGGTGATGGGGACGTTACGAGAGAAGTTGATTAGACAACATGCTATTTCCCACCATGAGGGTAAAGAGTAGGCAAATAGATAAGGTCGCTTCTGTGGCCAAGAAAAGGATCAAGCTGAGACCAAAACGAATTTGTGACTGTTATGACTAGCTTGGCTTGCGGTCATTAAAAGCTTGCTTGTTCACTCTGAAAGGTTTGCTGAGAAGTCCATTATTTGACCACGTCAAAATATCATCATGTTAATTTTATGTCAACCCATTTGGCCCCGTCACACTGGGAGGAGCCATTACATATGAAGCCCCTGCCCCCCCAAAAAACAAACAAAACAAAAATAAAAAATGATGTCAGTCATTTATTTGCGACTGTTGTGCGGACTGTGTGTGTTGAGCAGCGACCCCCGGTACACCCTTGTTACAGTCGTTTTTGCTGACCCGGAAGTTGTACTGTCAAGCAAGCGCCACAAACAACGCTCGCGGACAGCCTGGACACGGCAGCACTGGCACATCCTACAAGATTAATAAAGTGTGAGTATTAATCATATACGTTTTGATGCAAGCTGTGCCTTGCCCCTTTAAGGAGAGGGCTTAGTGGGTATTGTGTGTGTGGGGGGGGGAGGTGATGTAGACGCAGCCGTGTGTGTGTGTGTGTGTGTGTCTGTGTATTTTCTGTTTGTAGCCGCAGCCGCGGAGACGCTAGTTTGCCGACAGATAGGAAGGTAGCCACCGTTACCAGTGATGATTGTATGCATCACAGGGAGGGAGGGAGGCTGCCGTGTGTTAAATGGGACTGCAGTGCAGGGCAGTGGCCGGCCCGTTCTCCACCGCAGAGTTGGTCCGGACTCTTTATGAAGTTGTTACCAGCTACGAGCCAGGCTAAGCTAAATAGACTAGCGAGACACCCACCAGAGGCTTCCAACTACGGTTCGGAGCCGCGACGCTGGAGAGGTAACAGTACTAGACGTGCTGCTGCACTAGACGTTTTGTTGTTTTGTTGTGTTAAGTTACAAGTAAAGCTGAGCGTCGCTGTGTAAGTTAGCTTTTACCTAATCAACGTTAGCCAACTTGCTAAGTAGGCTGTTGCTCTGCGTGCGCGTTTTCATTTTTGGGGTAGCATGCGGCGATAGCTTTTGTTAAAAAGCATGCTAATTTGCCCTGGGAATCAGTGGAGGCTGATGGAAGTGCCCCATTTGTATCTTAACTGTCATCTTCTTCTCTCTATAGACACTGTGGGACCTGAGCAGGACCCAAACAGACCTCACCTGCGATGCAGTCCCAGGTAGACCAGTATAGTATGGTCTATAATAGCAGATCATGATCCAGCTCAAGGTTATTGTAGTTCACTAAAACTGAACTAAAACCAGGTGTGAAAAGAGAAGAAAAAAAAACGTTTCAGTTCACTGAAATAAAAATAAAACTTGACTTTAGAGGAGCAAGAAGAGGAAGCGAGTGAAGGCAGAGCCGAAGATCAAATGGTGGAAGTTGAAGAAGGAAAACTGTTGTGTGGAGTTCAGGCAGGGGTTAAGACAGGCACTGGGTGGATAGTGGAGAGTTGCCGGACGGCTGGGCAACCACTGCAGAAATAGTGAGGGAGACAGCTAGGAAGGTACTTGGTGTGTCGGCAGGACAGAGGAAGGAAGACAAGGAGACTTGGTGGTGGAGTGAGGAAGTACAGCAAAGTATACAGAAGAAGAGGTTGGCAAAGAAGAAATGGGATAGTCAGAGAGATGAAGAAAGTAGACAGGAGTACAAGGAGACACAGCGTAAAGCTAAGAGAGGTGGCAAAGGCAAAAGGCGTATGGTGAGTTGTATGACAGGTTAGACACTAAGGAAGGAGAAAAGGACTTGTACCGATTGGCTTGACAGAGGGACCGAGCTGCAAAGGATGTGCAGCAGCTTAGGGTGATGAAGGATAGAGATGGAAATGTGCTGACGAGCGAAGAGAGTGTGCTGAGAAGGTGGAAGGAGTACATTGGGGGGCTGATGAATGAAGAAAATGAGAGAGAGAGAGCAGGTTGGATGATGTGGGGATAGTGAATCAGGAAGTGCAGTGGATTAGCAAGGAGGATGTGAGGGCAGCTATGAAGAGGATGAAGAGTGGCAAGGCAGTTGGTCCTGATGACATACCTGTGGAGGCATGGAGATGTTTAGGAGAGATGGCAGTGGGGTTTTTAACTAGATTGTTTAACTCAATCTTGGAAAGGGAGAGGATGCCTGAGGAGTGGAGAAGAAGCATACCGGTACCGATTTTCAAGAACCAGGGCGATGTGCAGAACTGTAGCAACTACAGAGGTATAAAGTTGATCAGCCACAGCATGAAGATTTGGGAAAGAGTAATCGAAGCTAGGTTAAGAGGAGGAGAGGTGACGATTAGCGAGCGGCAGTATGGTTTCATGCCACGAAAGAGCACCACAGATGCGATGTTTGCTTTGAGAGTGTTGATGGAGAAGTATAGAGAAGGCCAGAAGGAGTTACATTGTGTCTTTGTAGATTTAGAGAACGCATAAGCCAGGGCGCCGAGAGAGGAGATGTGGTATTGTATTGGGTATTGTATGAGGAAGCCGGGAGTTGCCGAGAAGTATGTAGGAGTGGTGCAGGATATGCACGTGGAAGTGTGACAGTGGCGAGGTGACAGATGGGTTCAAGGTGGAGGTGGGATTACATCAAGGATCAGCTCTGAGCCCCTTCTTGTTTGCAATGGTGATGGACAGGTTGACGGATGAGATCAGGCAGGAGTCTCCATGGACGATGATGTTCGCGGATGACATTGTGATCTGTAGCGAGAGTAGGGTGCAGGTGGAGGAGAGCCTGGAGATGTGGAGGTATGCACTGGAGAGAAGATGAAGAGAAGAGAAGAGATGAAGAGAAGCTGCATTTACTGCCTGAAGGTCTTGAACGAACCTCCATTCAGTGGGCTGTCCGGGTGGGCGTATCTTCTTCACGGGAAAGATGGGAGTGGAAACCGGGGAGGTGGGGCAAGGGACAATTATGCCCTTGACACGCAAGGCATTGAATACAGGGCAGATGCCATTAACCGCTTCCGGTTTCAAAGGGTACTGAGGTTGGTGGGGACGGAAGTCGGATTTCGGGGTAATGATGACGGGCTCACAATTACGTATGAGACCTACATCCTATTTCCCGTCAGCCCAAAGATGGGAGGGGATGTTGTGAAGCTGCGGAGCAAGTGCAGTGTGTGTGTGTGTGTGTGTGTGTGTGTGTGTGTGTGTATGGGCCTGCAGTAGGAGCAAGACGGAATACCTGTGTGTGAAAGAGAGGGAAGACAGTGGAATGGTCAGGAGTGGAGGTGACGAAGGCATATGACTTTAAATACTTGGGGTCAACAGTCCAAAGTAACGGGGAGTGCAGGAGAGAGGTGAAGAAGAGAGTGCAGGTAGGGCGGAGAAGAGTGTCAGGAGTGATTTGCGACAGAAGGGTGCCAGCAAGTGTTAAAGGGAAGGTTTACAAGATGGTTGTGAGACCAGCTACGTTGTATGGTTTGGAGACAGTGGCACTGACGAAAAGACAGCAGGAGGCGGAGCTGGAGGTGGCAGAGTTGAAGACGCTAAGGTTTTCACTGGGAGTGACGAAGAAGCACAGGATTAGGCACGATTATATTAGAGGGACCGCTCAAGTTGGACGGTTTGGAGACAAAGCAAGAGAGGCAAGATTGAGATGGCTTGGACATGTGTGGAGGAGAGATGCTGATTATGGAGCTGCCAGGGAAGAGAAGAAGAGGAAGGCCAAAGAGGAGGTTTATGGATGTGGTGAGGGAAGACATGCAGGTGGCTGGTGTGACAGAGGAAGACGCAGAAGACAGGAAGAAATGGAAACGGATGATCCGCTGTGGCGACCCCTAACGGGAGCAGCCGAAAGTAGTAGATCTATGTCATATGTACATTATTTACAATTAGTTCATAAGTCATTCATAATTCATGTATGATTTCGTCATTCCTAGGTTATGTGCAGCTATTTACATGCAGTTATGTAGCCTACAATTATTATTTACATGCAGTCATGTGCAGTTATTTACATATGTTATGTAGTTATGTCATAGACATGTGATAACATTTTATAATTTATGCAATGTTTATTGAAACATTCTTTCTCTGTATTGCCCCCCTATACAGTTTTACAAAAAGGTTTGAATTCTCAAAGTTCTTCAGTAAAGTTCCTCAACTTGGACTGGGACTCTGTATTTCTTTGGGATTCTTCATGTTGGCTATCTGTCGGCCTGTCTATACATGGACACAAATACGTAGGACAGAATAGGCGGTCTTCTCGTTCCCCCCCGCCATTTAAAGAAAAAAAAATTGTGTGTCTTTTTCTATCTTATCCCTCAAGGGTTAAAACCTCAACTAGGGCTTCTTGTTACCTTTCCAGGGTTCAAGCCACAACTAGGGTTACCTGGCAGAATTCGGGTTTGAGGTTAAGATTGGGGTTAAGCCAGGGGAAAGGGTACCCCCATCCGGTCACTCGTCAGGCGCTGGCATAATAGGTGTACATTATGTACAGTAGATTGGATGATTGTATGACCGCCTGGCCAGCAGGTGGAGCCATGGAGGCACCAATCTCAGTAATATGAGGTGCATAGATGACGTCGTCATGCAGCGCAGGCGATTCTGAACGGTGCAAATAAACGAAGCACATGGTTGCATGGAGTTGAGCTCCACGAAAAATACAATAGTTAATTAAATGCGATAAAGTGGAAACGGTTAATTTAAATGCGATAAAGTGGAAACGTTGTAGAACCAGCATCATCACAGCTCAGTACTGCACGTGTACAGCACGTGTACAGCCAGTGTATGGTCCCACAGCTGTGGTCAGCATCACGTCATTCAGCACGCTGTTGTTCAGCAAGCTGTGTGTACAGCTAGCCGTGTATCAGTCAACCAAACGACCAGCTTATGTTAGCTCATGTACAGTTTGGAAACAGCTAATGTTATCTTGTGTACAGGAGGAAATACATTGTCAACGAACATTTGTGTCATCTCGTCATTTATGGGTGGCGTTCACAACGCCGCTAAATCTCAACAATTGCGACAGATAGTAAATCTGTGTCAGTCCAAACGTTTGTAGTTCAAACGTTTACAATAGGTTAGAAATTTAAATCCGCATTCCCAAATAAATTGGAATTAACCTTGTACACTGTCCATCAACAAGATGTTTAGATGGCGGCCACCTTCTTCAGGCGAGGGCTTAGACTTTTCACGACCGGGCGGCATCTCGGTGGCCTTCTAAGGCTCGTAAAAATCAAATTAACAATCGAAAAAATAGCCAACATTAATCCAACTCACCGAACAGCGGGCGACGTAGCTCTGTGCCGGACTCCGTCGAAAAGAGAGAATGAGGCTCCGCCTCTAAATATATACTGGGAAATATGACACCACTTCCGGTAGATGTCACGCTCTCCGGAATTGGCGGCCCCCCACGCCGTTGTCACGGGAAACGTGACGCGACATCCGGCAAACGCGCGCCCTCCCCATAGACGGAAAAAAACAGAAAGGGGGAGAAAAAAAGAAAAAAAAAGACAAAAGGGGACAGTGTGTTTTTTCCAGAGACGGGTTCGGGTTAGAGTTATAGGACCGTGTGTCCGAGGAAAGTGACATGTTGTTGACAAAATTGGAGTTTGGAGAGAGTAGCTTGGTGACCTTCTTGGGCCAGATGGCGTAAGAGAGAGACCGAGTCACGGCTGCACTGTGTTGTGGTGGGGGCACAAAGCAGGAGGTCGTCGACGTACTGCCATAGGGTTGAGCCGCGCGTCAGCGTAAGTGTGCTAAGGCTGTCTCGAAGCGCCCCGTTGTAGATCGTGGGGCTTTCACAATAGCCCTGACACAGCCTTGTCCATGTGTAAGGCCGACCGTCAAATAGGAACGCAAACCAGAACTGGCCGTCAGGATGAACAGGGATGCTGAAGAAAGCGTTGGCAAGGTCCACAACGGTAAACCGCCGTGCAGAAGGGGGAACCTGAGACATAAGGGTGTAGGGATTGGGGACGCAGGGCGTGCGGGCCCTGACAGCTGCATTTACTGCCTGAAGGTCTTGAACGAACCTCCATTCAGTGGGCTGTCCGGGTGGGCGTATCTTCTTCACGGGAAAGATGGGAGTGGAAACCGGGGAGGTGGGGCAAGGGACAATTATGCCCTTGACACGCAAGGCATTGAATACAGGGCAGATGCCATTAACCGCTTCCGGTTTCAAAGGGTACTGAGGTTGGTGGGGACGGAAGTCGGATTTCGGGGTAATGATGACGGGCTCACAATTACGTATGAGACCTACATCCTATTTCCCGTCAGCCCAAAGATGGGAGGGGATGTTGTGAAGCTGCGGAGCAAGTGCAGTGTGTGTGTGTGTGTGTGTGTGTGTGTGTGTATGGGCCTCAGTCACTGACGGTGAGGGGGCGGAAAGAGCCAACATTCGTGGCGTCACCGCAACGGTGGCGCTGACGTCTACCCGGTATAATTTTAGTGAGGGGGACCAGTCGCGTGAAGAGTCGGCGGGAAGCCAATCTGACGCCAGAGAAGCTTGTTGCGCGAGTGGACCCGTATCTGTCCACTGGGAACCCCGTGGTTTTACCAAGGAGACGTGCGGGACCGAGTCATCAACCGAAAACAACGCAGTTTGGTCGTTGTCTAATGTACACGTGACATGAGCGGTGCAGTGTAGGTTGTCCGCTGTCATGTAGGTCGATGCGTCCCCTGTTGTGGTGTGTGAGCAAGGGAGCAGAGCCACTGTGTGTATTGGGAGGCGGTAGGAGCCCACATGTAGACCCGTAGAGGGAGGGCGGGGTTATGTGTATGCAAAAAAATATTCGCTGCTTGTAACGAAGTGATGTACAGCCCTGATGAGGTGGAAACAACAGAGATGCCCAGTTGGATCATGCCATCTCTAGCCAGCAAATTAAATGGGCAGTTATCAGAAATTAAAACAGGCAACTTTGTTGATGAGCTGTCATCCAGGCAAACAAGCGCACAGGAACGGATAATGGCTCCGTGACACACGTACCACTCGCAACAGTGGAGAGGACCGTTTGGCCGCTCCGTGTTAACCGTGGCCGGCCGATAGGCGGTTCTCACCACCGTTCGTGTGGCTCCCGTGTCTAACAAGAAAGGCAGCTCAGCATTTGCAAGATGCAAGGGTATCATTGGTAGTTTTCGGAAAGCTAGCTCATGAGATACATACTGTCCAACTGGGGAAGCTAACAGCAAAGCAGAGTCTTCATTGCAAATCAGTGTATTTGGTTGTGTCTGTGCATTCATACGACCTGATGTGGCAGCAGATGTGTCCAGGACCCCCTCCTCCTCCTCCCGTGTCGCCTGTCAGTCCGAACCCCGGTATGAGCCTCCCCGTGGGGCCCACTGGTTGTGAGGTCCGTTGTTCCATCCTCGGCCTCTTCCGCGCCTTTGGTTGATGCCCTTGACGGAGTGGACAGTCTTCAGCCCAGTGACCGGGCTTGCCACATGTGAAGCAGCAGTCGTCACCCGGTTGGGGGCCGCTGGGCTGGGCGTGTTGTCACGGGTTCTGACATCGTGAACGGTCCCCGGGTCTGTCCTGTTGCACAGGTTAGTAGGGTGAAGGAAGCCGCTGCGGCACCATGGAGGAGAGAGAGAGAGGTGCGATGTTTGTCCTGAGCCTGCCTTGCCTTCTGTTCTTCTTCCTTTTTCTGCATTTGATCGTGGGCATGATCAGCATGTCTCAGCAAGTCTTCCAGTCGTCTCTTTCCGTATCCTACGCAGTGTGTTTCTATGGCTTTCCTAACTCCGTCCTGCAGGCCGGCCAGGAAATGTTTGCAGAGGTGAGTGTTGTGGTTACACCGCCCCGAGCTGCCTCCCCGGCACGTTCAAGCCACTCCCCCAGCTCGGACGTGCCGGAAACATCCGAGCGCTCGGCTCGCGCTCTGAGGAGACGAGCGCTGCACTGCACCAGGTGTTTGCCATCATCCATCAGGCACACCTGTGGCAATCAGGCAGCCTTCTACAAGAAGCCTCCCAGAACGTCTCTCTGTGCTTCGACGTACTGAACCCTGCGGTAAAGTTCTGACAAGCCCTCCAGCGTTCCTTGCATTCTGTTTATTCCCCAGTGTCTTATCTTCGTGTCTCTGTTTCCTCCTAAGACTCTCCCTCCGCGATTTCCACGGCTCCCCGCGTCTCCCTCGTCCCCAGCGACCTTCACGTTTTCTCCCCGGACCTCTCCTCCGATCTCCCCCCTTGTCCCTCTATCTGGACCCCTCCCTTCGGACTCGACTTCCCGGATCTCGGACCTGGACTTTCTCGGACAACCCCTCTTGGATCACGGACTGGACTTTCTTGCCAGGTGCACGCACATTTTTTCAACACCTCCTGGTCATTTACATACCGCACCACACATAGGCTAAAAACACTCACGCATAGTTATACACGCAAACCACGGGACACCACACATAGTTTATTCACACATCCCACTAACAGAACGCCTTTTTCACCATACATTTCCCTCCCACAATAAAACCCCCCTTTGTAGATTTAGAAGTCATCTCGTGTCTGTCTGTCTTGGGTTTCGCCACACGGGTCAGGTTCTGGTGCGCGAGCACAACAGAACGTCGGAGCCATTATGGACCCAGGCAAATCCAAGGAGCGGACGGTCCCTGTGACGCCCCAGAGCCCCGTCCCCCTAGAGGCAGTAGTAAGAAGTCACAGTTGCCAACTTGCCTCTCTCCGCTCAGAGCTTACTACTGCCTTCACCCGTGTCACCGGAGAGGTCAGCGATCTTCAGTCCGGCTCCCAGGCCGCGACGAGCGCGTTAGATGCCCTCACCGCGCAGATCGCTGCACTCTCCACAGCGGTCTCCAGGATGAGTGACCACCCTGCCCTGGCCTCGGTCTCTGCCCCCAGCTCGGCCTTCGGTTTCCCCGTTCCTGGTCCCGACGTTCCCCCTCCTCCGAGTCAACCCCCACTGGACCCCCGGTGCGAGCCTAACCTCCCCTGCCCGAAGGCCTTCGGTGGGGAGTTCGAGCTGTGCAGGGGTTTCCTTGGTCAGTGTGAGCTCCTGTTCAAACACCAGCCAGCCAGGTATAGGACAGGAGAGACCAAGGCAGCCCTTGTCATGTCCCTCATCACCGGCAAAGCCCTCAGCTGGGCCATAGCGGCGGTAGGCCATACCGAGCAGCTCGCCTCGGACTATTGTGCCTTCCGCCGCGAGTTCAATCTGGTGTTCGACCACCCAGCTGACGGGCAGGACGCTGCCGGCCGCCTCCATTCCATCCAACAGGGAGCCAGGTCGGTGGCAGATTATTCCTTGGAGGTAAGGATACTCGCGGCAGACAGTGGGTGGGATGACACTGCGCTCAAGAGCGCGTACAGGAGGGGGCTGAGCGACCCCATCAAAGATCTCATCGTTCGGGACCGCCCTGCCTCCTTCAACGAGCTCGTCACCCTCGCCCTCCAGATGGACGAACGGCTGCGGGAGCGGCGCCAGGAACGCGCCCCGCGCGCTGGCCCCTCCCATAGACCAACCCCCGTCCGTTCTACCGGTGCCTTCCCTGGGTCAGCGTCCCGTGGGCTCTCTCCACCCTCACACTCCCCCTCGCAACACTGGGTGGCTTCTGGATCCAGGCCGGAGGAGGAGCCCATGCAGTTGGGTCGGTCACGGCTCCCGCTGGAGGTTAGGGAGCAGAGGATGCGTGGCCACCTCTGCCTCTACTGCGGGAGGTCGGGCCACTACATCAAGGCCTGCCCGACTCGCCCAAAATGACCCGGCTCACTAGTGAGGGGTGTCCTAGTGAGCCTGACGACCCTTCCTCAGCCCCAGGGTTCACATTAATTTAGAACATGCAACTTATTTGGTGATATTTCTGAATTAAGTTTACTGCCCATCTTTCTCCCTCACCCCACATTCCCTCCATTCCCTCCCTCTATTCCCTCCCTCCATTCCCTCCCCCCTCCATTCCCCCCCTCCATTCCTCCCTCCATTCCCCCCTCCATTCCCTCCCCCCTCCATTCCCCCCTCCCTCCATTCCCTCCCCCCTCCATTCCCCCCTCCATTTCCCCCTCTATCCCCCCTCCACTCCCTCCCCCCTCCATCCCTCCTCCATTCCCTCCCCCTCCATCCCCCCTCCATTCCCTCCCCCCTCCATTCCCACCTCCATTCCCTCCCTCTCCCCCTCCATTCCCTCATCCCTCCATTCCCCCCTCCATTCCCTCCCCCCTCCATCCCCCCCTCCATTCCCTCCCTCCATCCCCCCTCCATTCCCCCCCTCCATTACCCCCTCCACCCCCCCTCCATTCCCTCCCCCCTCCATTCCCCCCCTCCATTCCCCCCTCCATTCCTCCCTCCATCCCCCCCTCCATTCCCCCCTCCATTCCTCCCTCCATCCCCCCTCCATTCCCTCCCCCCTCCATTCCCCCCTCCATTCCCTCCCCCCTCCATCCCCCCCTCCATCCCTCCCTCCATTCCCTCCCCCCTCCACCCCCCCCTCCATTCCCTCCCCCCTCTATTCCCCCCTCCATTCCCTCCTCCTTCCATTCCCCCCTCCATTCCCCCCTCCATTCCTCCCTCCATTCCCTCCCCCCTCCATCCCCCCCTCCATTCCCCCCTCCATTCCCTCCCCCCCTCCATCCACCCCTCCATTCCCTCCCCCCCTCCATCCCCCCCTCCATTACCCCCCTCCATTCCCCCCCCTCCATTCCCTCCCCCCTCTATTCCCTCCTCCTTCCATTCCCCCCTCCATTCCCCCCTCCATTCCTCCCTGCATCTCCCCCTCCATTCCCTCCCCCCTCCATTCCTCCCTCCATCCCCCCCTCCATTCCCCCCTCCATTCCCTCCCCCCTCCATTCCCCCCTCCATCCACCCCTCCATTCCCTCCCCCCTCCATCCCCCCCTCCATCCCCCCTCCATTCCCCCCCTCCATTACCCCCTCCATCACCACCCTCCATTCCCCCCCTCCATTCCTCCCTCCATCCCCCCCTCCATTCCCCCCTCCATCCCTCCCTCCATTCCCTCCCCCCTCCATTCCCCCTCCATTCCCTCCCCCCTCCATCCCCCCCTCCATCCCTCCCTCCATTCCCTCCCCCCTCCATCCCCCCCTCCATTCCCTCCCCCCTCTATTCCCCCCTCCATTCCCTCCTCCTTCCATTCCCCCCTCCATCCCCCCTCCATTCCCCCCTCCATTCCCTCCCTCCATTCCTCCCTCCATCCCCCCTCCATTCCCTCCCCCCTCCATTCCCCCCTCCATCCCCCCTCCATTCCCTCCTCCTTCCATTCCCCCCTCCATTCCTCCCTCCATCCGCCCCCTCCATTCCCCCCTCCATTCCCTCCCTCCATTCCTCCCTCCATCCCCCCCTCCATTCCCTCCTGGATTTGACGAAAAGAAGCCGTATGAAAACTGGACAAATTAAGTGGAAATATGGAGACGGGTGACGAACTTGGACAAGAAAAAGCAAGCGTTGGCTGTGGCTCTATCGTTGACAGGTAGAGCGAGGGATACTGCTTTAGGAATAAATGTGGATGATCTAAATAAGGATGATGGAATGACCACTTTGATTGGGGAACTTGACAAGATTTTTTTGAGAGAAGAGAAGGACCGGGCTTACGAAGCCTATTCTGAGTTTGATCGAATATCGAGGGAAAATGGCGTCTCGATGGTGGACTTTATTGTTGATTTTGAACAGAAATACAACAGGATCTGTAAATTCGAGATGGTTCTGCCCGACGCTGTTTTGGCGTTTAAACTACTGGATACAGCAAGTCTTGATGTGAAAGACAAGCAACTGGCATTGACTGCATGTGGTAAACACACTTTTGATTATATGAAGTCAGCACTGAAACGCATATTCGGAGAAAAACATGAGCAGAAGGCGGGAGCCATTAACGTGAGTCAGGATGCAGCCTACTACACAGATCAAAGAAAACCGCACCCACGAACCCAAAGTGTGCAAGCTAGAGGACCACTCGCAGGCACAAATCCACTTGACAAGTACGGAAGACGAACAAAGTGTGGGATTTGTCAAAGCACATTCCACTGGGTGAAAGATTGCCCACATAAGAAAGAACACGTAAAGATAACAGAAGAAAATAAATGCACAGAAGAACCTGATGAGTGTAATATAACGCTGTTTTCTAAGGAATCGGATACGGAAATATTCATGGTTGAGGCTCTGGGATCAGCTGTCATTGACACGGCATGCACAAGGACTGTCTGTGGTGAAAAATGGCTGAATAACTATGTAGGGGGACTAAATGAGAAAGAAGTACAGAAAATAGTTAACACAGAGAGTAGCAAGCCTTTCAAGTTTGGGGATGGGCGAGTTGTACATTCGACAAAAAAGGTCAAGATACCAGCCAAGATAGGAGAAACAAAATGCTGTAGACACAGAAGTGGTCCCATCTGACATCCCTTTACTGCTGAGTAAAACGTCGCTAAAGAGAGCAGGAGCTGTGCTGAACTTGGAGAACGATACAGCAATAATGTTTCGGCAACCGATAGCTCTGAAGATGACCTCCTTCGGATACTACTGTCTGAAAATAATGGATAATGAGTCACCATGCGATACATATGAGAATGTGGTCCTGGCCATCACAGAGAATATGACTAAGGAACAAAAACACAAAGCTTTACTGAAACTTCACAAGCAATTCGGACATGCATCAGTTGACAAACTGAAGAAGCTGCTGATAAGTGCTGGAAACTCTGATAACGAGAGCACTGCTATTCTAGAGGAGATAGTAGGAAAATGTGAGATTTGTCTTAAGTACAGCAAGCCTAAGCCTAAGCCCAAGCCTGCTGTTGGGTCTGCCCATGGCCTCCCGATACAATGAGACTGTGGCAGTAGATTTACATGAGCTAGAACCGAATGTGTGGTACCTGCACATTATCGATCACTTCACACGCTTCAGTGCGGGTGGCATTGTGACCTCAAAGAAACCAAGTGTGATAGTGAAATGCTTTGGACATTCCTGGATCAGTGTCCATGGTCCACCGGAGCGTCTCTTCAGCGACAACGGTGGCGAGTTCAACAACGAGGAAATAAGAGACATGGCAGAGAACTTCAACATCGAGATAAAGACGACTGCTGGCTATAGTCCATGGAGCAATGGCTTGCTGGAACGCCATAACCAAATGCTCAGAGATAATACTGAAGGTAAAACTTGACAACGGAGTTGACTGGAAAACTGCACTGGATTGGGCACTCATGGCAAAGAACACAGTGCAGAACGTACATGGCTTCAGCCCACATCAGCTGGTGTTTGGACAGAATCCGAACCCTCCCTCTGTGTTAGTGGATCAGCCACCTGCTTTGGAGGGAACTACTATGAGTGCATGGGTGGGACAGCACATAACAGCATTACATGCAGTAAGGAAAGCTTTCATAGAGGCAGAGTGCTCAGAGAGAATCAGAAGAGCTCTACGAAAGCAACTTCGTCAAACAGATGAGAAGTATGAAACTGGGGACAAGGTGTTCTACAAAAGGACAGACTGTGTTGAGTGGAAAGGTCCTGGAGTCGTGATACGACAAGATGGGGTGGTGATCTTTGTACACCATGGTGGGACCTATGTCAGGGTTCATCATTCTAGGTTGCAGAAGGTTGATAAGAGTGAAGTAGGTGCTAGTGAGGGTCTAGAGCACCCTGGGGAGAATGTTACTGAGGGCAATATGAAAGTACCTGTTACTGATAGTGATGTGGATGTTGATAACAATGACAGTGGGAACATACCTGGTACTGATTGTGACATAGATGTTGATATGAACAATGACGGTGAGGCTGGGGGTGTTACAGACAATGATACAGATGTCACTGAGGGTAACAATCATAAGGATAATCAACAGACAGGCATAAGGGTAGCAGCCTCCCTAGGGCTGAAAACAGGTCAAACAATCAGCTTTGTGGATAATGTAACAGATGCGTCTCACAGAGCTAAAGTGATGGGACGAGCAGGAAAGGCTACAGGAAATAACAGAAACTGGTACTGCCTACAGTACTTAGAACTATCTGACATTGCTGGTACTATGGGGTCAGCTGATCTTACTAAGGTAGACAATCTTCAGGTTAATCCACTGGATAGTGTAGAACTATGCTCTGATATGCAGGAAAATGATGTATTAGTCACAGGTGGTGTTTCATTTGATAAGGCTAAACTAGATGAAATAAGTAGCTGGAAGAATGATGGGGTGTTTGAGAAGGTAAAAGATATGGGTCAAAGGCATGTGTCCACTAGACGGGTGTGCACACTGAAAGAAACCCCTGATGGTGTAATACCCAAAGCGCGTCTTGTGGCTAGAGGTTTTGAAGAATTCAACACTAAAGATCTATAGAAGGACTCACCTACATGCTCATCAGAGTCCCTCAGACTACTCATGTCAGGTCTATGTCAGAATAAGTGGCATCAAATAACTTATCCAGAACAAAAGGATTCATCGTATTCTGTGGTCAGCTACAAAAGAACAGCTGGCAGACTGTCTGACCAAAAAGGGAGCCTCTTCCCTGGTATTACTTAAGGCACTGAATAATGGACAATGGAAGCTAGATGACTGAGTCTGACTGTTGATAACTGAGCATGAGCTCATTAAAAATTAATAATTAAAAATTATTGTTGCATACATTGATGCAACTGAGTTGCAACCTGTTGTTGTTTCTACTTGTTTCTGTTCTGTGTAAATGTGTATGAGTTGTCTGTTGTCAGCATATACATTAAGTTTTGCTAATGTTGTCACTTATTGCAAAGCAGTCCCTTCTCCCGTGGTTTTATTCATGATGTCATCAGCGATTAGTCAATGTCGACTTGACTTTCATCACAAAACAGCTGACTTCAAAAACTCTTAAGTCATACAACCCCTAACACACACACAAAGTTGCACACACAAACATGCCCGTCCATCCATCCATCCTTTCCCCCACCTACCTTAGCGTCATGCTCCTGCAGGTGTGTTCCACTGGCGTGCAGGTAGTTAAAGAGGTCCTCAGAGGGCAGTGGTCTCTCCAGCATCAGGATCAACTCTTGCTCCACTTCAAACCTTTCATGCAGGGTCACTGCTGCACTCTTCCCCATCACTCCTGGGTGACCTGCAAGCAGCAGAAGCCCCAGTTCCAGGGGAAACCCAAACTTTTACCCATCTCGAGTCTGACAGAGACAAAGAGTTACAATGAGGTTGCTGAGAACCGCCTCAGGTTAAGGATTTTAACAAAAACCCAAGTCAACTTACCTTTATAAGGATTAATTAAAGAACAATGAGAGATAGAGATGTTTTGATTTTAACTATGCAGTTAATGCACTGGGCACTACTGCTTCTGATAAAAAACTAAAAAGTTTCAAAAGATACTGACATTTCAAGAGCTTTTGGGGACAAAAACAATGTCACCATTGTGAAGGTGTCCACCTTTTCTTTGGGAATTTGTAAGGCCACCTTCAGGACAGACACACACAACACCTGTAGTTAAATTATATGCTTTACACTTCTGGTCAAATCTGAATGTCCGACACCTTTTATAAGAGAACACAAGCCGTTTTCTGCACAATCGCTACGTATTTCGTATGCGTAAGGTCACCGAATGTTTGTAATACTCCCACGTGTATTACAAAAAGACTTGAAATGGGCCATTTGAGACTACTGACATTATGTAGACCAGTGACAGACCTTAGTCGGTATGCAGATATTGGATCGTCGACAGCAGAATGGTCACCAGAAACTACAAAGTTATTTTCCTGCAGCTGCACTGCTTTCACACTGCCCAAAAAAACCCGCTAACATGCGCCAATTTACACTGACCAAAGGCGGACATGAGCGGGGTTTTGCCAGTGTGAAAGCAGTAACATGTCCATTTACATTACTGCCACGTGGTAATTAATCAGAGCCTCTGAATAGCACAAAGCCTTTGCATACCAAAACGGCCGAATGGGTCTCCATGTTAACTGTTCCAATAGATTTGATCATTCTTCCAACGCATGCCAGGCTAACCACATGCATACAAACCGCTTGTCACTCAACAAGTCAAACAGACTGACGAATGGATGACGTTGCTGACTAGTGAGCCGCTATTGCAGCAGTGTCGTCAACCAGCACTTGCCCCCATCGGCGTTACCGTTGGCCTAACATGACATTTAACATCCTGGGACTTCACAACTATATTATTCATAACTGCCTGGTTTACTACTAACAAAAGACGTGGGATGAGTATTAATCTTAACAATACGACTGGCTATTTCTCGCAAATTCACTGATTACACTGCGGCCGTAACCACGTGACACGTTTTCCTGCGTAGTGGCTGCTTAGCTCGCTCACATACTCAAAACTCTGCGGCCTGCGTCTTTTCCAAACACGAGGCGAAACAAAGAACAGCTCAACACCACATTAGCCAACATCTTACACAATGTGTTAATTACCTCGTCTACTGTATCTGTGGCGAACAAATCCATAGTGTACGCGGTCAAAATATGCTTAGTTTCTTTCGTTCGTAAAACGCGCTTACCGAAATAGAAGCCATTTTGTAGATGGTCCCAGGCACGTTCGCAAGCCCCCCCCCCCCCCCACACACACACACACGGGACGTCATTTTAAAGGCCCAGTTGTCCTCCATATGGGAACAGGTCTGAATACAGCGGCATGTACAGTATGAGATATATGATCAAAAACGCCATGTCGACTCAAATGAACCGCTGGGTCTCAATGACACAGTAGCTCGCTCAACGGTAAAATGGCTGACGGAACCTGTGTGGCACATAACGCGCGGAACATGGCGCCAAGCTTGCAGGACAAAAGACAGGTTTTGACCAGTGTCTCTGGCCAGCCCCTCGCTCACAAACCTAACGTTACGTTTCCCAAGTTAAGTGGCGAAGACACGTTCAAGTCGGCGACATTAAAAAAAACAGCCATTTTAGCTATCCACATACACACAAGTTGTCTTCACTCCAGTTGGTAACCCGTGTTAAGGCCGGCATTAGCTGCTAAGTAGGCGTTATAACCTGATATAAGAAAAAATATGTCCCACAGAATACCACACAAAACAGCTTGCATTGACTTATGTGCACATTACATTAAGTCGCAACGTTATTTCTCAATCAGCAATATTCGGAAACTTTACATCTGGATAAAAATAAAGTTACCTCCTGTCACGACCTCCTAACGAAACGCAGCGGACACGGGCTCGTCACAACATGGCGGCGATCAGGATAATGACCTCCCATCACCCCACGCGTGCGTCCCGCCCCTAAAGCGCCCGCCAATTATATTCAATTTTTAAAAACAGTATTTTATTTCAAATTGTTTATGTGATGAAAGAATACTGTTTCACTTCTTCGTTTTCACATCTAGGCAAATATTACGTGTTATATGGGTCCAAATTAAGTTACCTGAATCTGATCCATCCATTTCCCAAACCGCCTATCCTGCTCTGAGGTGGCGGGGATGCTGGAGCCTATCCCAGCAGTCACTCTGACCTTTCAGGCTAAACACGATTTCATTTCAATTCCATTTAGCTGCAGTTAATTGCGATTACATGCGCTTGACCCATGCCAAACTCGGAATGACACAACTGAATCAGGTGTGTATATATACACTCACTGGCCACTTTATTAGGTACACCTTGCTAGTACCGGGTTGGACCCCCTTTTGCCTTCAGAACTGCCTTAATCCTTCATGGCATAGATTCAACAAGGTACTGGAAACATTCCTCAGAGAGTTTGGTCCATATTGTCATGATAGCATCACGCAGTTGCTGCAGATTTGTCGGCTGCACATCCATGATGCGACTCTCCCGGTCCACCACACCCCAAAGGTGCTCTATTGGATTGAGATCTGGTGACTGTGGAGGCCATTTGAGTACAGTGAACTCATTGTCATGTTCAAGAAACCAGTCTGAGATGATTCGAGCTTTATGACATGGCACGTTATCCTGCTGGAAGTAGCCATCAGAAGATGGGAACACTGTGGTCATAAAGGGATGGACATGGTCAGCAACAATACTCAGGTAGGCTGTAGCGTTGACACGATGCTCAATTGGTACTAAGGGGCCCAAAGTGTGCCAAGAAAATATCCCCCACACCATTACACCACCACCAGCAGCCTGAAGCGTTGATACAAGGCAGGATGGATCCATGCTTTCATGTTGTTGACGCCAAATTCTGACCCTACCATCCGAATGTCGCAGCAGAAATTGAGACTCATCAGACCAGGCAACGTTTTTCCAATCTTCTATTGTCCAATTTTGATGAGCCTGTGCGAATTGTAGCCTCAGTTTCCTGTTCCTAGCTGACGGGAGTGGCACCCGGTGTGGTCTTCTGCTGCTGTAGCCCATCTGCCTCAAGGTTCGACGTGTTGTGCGTTCAGAGATGCTCTTCTGCATACCTCGGTTGTAATGAGTGGTTCTTTGAGTTACTGTTGCCTTTCTATCAGCTCGAACCAGTCTGGCCATTCTCCTCTGACCTCTGGCATCAACAAGGCATTTTTGCCCACAGAACTGCCGCTCACTGGATATTTTCTCTTTTTCGGACCAGTCTCTGTCAACCCTAGAGATGGTTGTGCGTGAAAATCCCAGTAGATCAGCAGTTTCTGAAATACTCAGACCAGCCCGTCTGGCACCAACAACCATGCCACGTTCAAAGTCACTTAAATCACCTTTCTTCCCCATTCTGATGCTCGGTTTAAACTGCAGCAGATCGACTTGACCATGTCTACATGCCTAAATGCATTGAGTTGCTGCCATGTGATTGGCTGATTAGAAATTTGCATTAATGAGCAGCTGGACAGGTGTGCCTAATAAGGTGGCCGGTGAGTGTATATTGTAGCGAATTCGGGGGTCAACGCAACCACAGGAACTGCCGCGGCCGGGAAGCGAACCCGTATCGCCCGCACCGCAGGAGACATCGCTAACCGCTAGACTACAGGGTCAGACCCGCGAGCCAGCGGCCAGCGTGTCTTCTTATCCATGCACGTTACAATATTCTGATTGTGGGTGGTGATGGATGAGACGCCAGTCAAAGCAGAAAAAATATTTTAAAGTTGAGACTTAACATTTCTGTGTGGTTCACACTTTACAGAACATGTGCGGGCCAGTTAATATAAGATGTCGGCCCACAGTCGGCCCACGTGTTATGCACCATTACAGTGCCACCATTGCCAGACTTGGCCCGCCTTCGGTGAAAACACCACTTGTCGATGGTTTAAGGGCACATTTCGGCCAGAGTCGTCTGCTATGTGGGAGGTGATTCTGGATGTATTCAAGAGCTTTTGTGGATTAAAGTGTTGTTGAAGTGTGATCATTATAGAATAATTCATTACTCAAACCGCTCATCCTGCTGTCAGGGTCGCGGGGATACTGGAGTCTATCCCAGCTGTCATTGGGCGGCAGGCAGGGAGACACCCTGGACATGCCGCCATGCCATCATAGGGCAGGAATATTAGTCTAACTGTTCTAATATCAGCTGTTCCACCATGGTTACTACCTCAACCAGCAGTAGATTTCTCTATATTGGATGGTTTACACTCAAAAAGAAACACGGTCAATGTGCAGGCTTATGTGGACACTGTTATAAATAAAATATATGAACACTATTTACGTTAATACTAATTAGGATATTGTAATATATCCATACTCCCGCTAAGAGGCGCTGCTGTTTTCAGGAGTTTCCGGGTTGTGGAGTTCTCTCATGGATGTATTAAAGTATTATAGTTCTACTATAATACTTCCTTGGGTTCTCTTTTTTTTTTGTGAAGATTTTTTTTTAACAATTTCAAACTTACAAACAACATGGCAATAACATTTCCATGTTCGCACAATAGGACCTGGTGCATACAAAGGAAAGATTGAAAAAAATAAAACAAACGAGAGGTTGAAATAACATCAATATAAAATACATAAAATTAAACAGGGCTTTTTGGTTAATTATATTCTTCTATTATACTAAAAAGTTTTACTGCATTTTTTATTTTCATGACTTTAAGGGCCTTTGTATAAGCAAGAAACTCTCTGCGAAATACACAAAAGTCAGGTTTCACTTTCACATATTTTGATTTGTGTTTATAACATTTCCCGAAAATAAGAACGTCGTTGACCAAAAAGTCATCGTTGCTATTGTCCATGGCAAGTCAATAAACAATGTCCTTCCGAGAAAAGTTTTCCAGTTGGAAAACCCTTGGGTAAAGCCAGTCATGTACATCAAGCCATAAAGTTTCATAATTCACACATTGGAAAAATAAATGATCAGTCGTTTGAGCATCATCACAAAATACACAATTATTGGTTTCAATTCCAAATCGCTGTCGTAACAATTCACTGGCTGGATACACTCCATTTAAAAATTTAAAATGGATTTCCTTTGCTTTGGGATTTATGGGGAATTTAAGATATTTAGTTAGTAACATGTGAATAGTTCTTTGAGTAGACTTGTGAAATTGAGTTTCTGTAAGATACTATAGAGTTTGAAATGTTATTAAACATATTTATAATTGTTTTATTTGGGAATCTGACTTCATTAAAATCACAGCCTCCAACTAAAAGTTGTGGGAGACAAGGGGTGATAGAGTAGAATATGTTAAAATTCCTTTGATTAATAGATTTAGGGATTGCTTTAGTTATAGATTTAAATACGTAACGGTTTCCAATTAAATCATATTTAAGGCAGAAATTCTCAAACGATATGATACAGCCACTACTATCAACTACGTAATTGGGTCACTGACCAAAAACCTTTCACCATCCAGTCCTTGTTATAAAATGATTTCTTTTTAACCATAATATATCTATTATTCCATAATGGTGTATTATGTGGGGTGAAATTGCGATTGTATAAGAGTTTCTAATATAAAAAGACCTGCTGGTGAACAAGGGAAAATTCAATCGGGAGTCTTTGAATACTGAAGTCACATTTAAGTAACAATTCTATACTTCCCAACTTCTTAACTGTTTCTCTGGGAAAATGGAACCAAAAGCTATTGTTGTTCAGAAAAGACTTTAGCCAATTGATTTTCAACGTTCCATTTACAAAATCAAAACCGATAGCTTGTAGGCCTCCATCTTTAAAATCTCTGCTCTCTTAACTTAGTGGATTTTCATTTTCCAAAGATAATCAAAACTGACCTGATAGATCTTTTTAATAGCTCTACTTGGAATAGCCATCGAGTATGCCAGATACATGCACCTTGAAATGCTTTCCGTTTTAGTCAAAAAGATTCGACCTAATAAACTAATGCCTCTCCATAACCAAGAGTTAAGTCTAGTTTGGCATTCATCCACTACCTTCCACACATTCATATTTTGATACATATTTATGTCCAAGTACTAAACAGTGGATTTTACAGAAATGCTGTATGCCTCTGTTAAATGACTTTGATGAACTGGCATTAGCTCACACTTGTTCAAATTTAACTTTAGACCAGAGGCTTTGGAGAAAAATCTGAATCATTTGAAGTATTCCGGGGACTTCAGTTAGCTGCTTCATAAAGATGGTTGTATCATCTGCTAACTGGCTAATGATTACTGGTTTCCCAAGTACATCTAATGGAGTGATAGTTGAATTTTTAATAAAGACAGAAAGCATTTCTGTAGCAATTATAAAGAGAGAAGGGGAAATGGGACAACCCTGTTTAACGCCGCGTTTGGTTATAAATCGGGGTGACGTACCTCTTGGTAAAGAGACTGAACAATTTGTATTTTCATAGAGATTCATGTTTTGAAACTTATCCCCAAAACCTAATAACATTAAACAATGGAAATTTGTTTTAAAAAAAGTGCTCAATTGAATCAAATGCTTTATAAAAGTCAAGAAATAAAATAAAACCATCATCTTCTATTAAATGTCTATAATCTAAAAGATCAAGCACTAAGCAAATATTGTTGTGAATGGATCTACCCTTCATAAAACCAGGTTGGGAATCACTTATAATTTTATGTAGATTCTTTTTTAACCTATTAGCATAAATAAGGGTCACGATTTTGTAGTCGTTGTTGAATAATGTGATTGGTCTAAGATTATCTAATATTTTGGGGTCCTTATGAAGCTTGGGAATTAAAGTTATTATAGCTTGTTTCATAGTGGAAGGAAATTTAATATTGTCAGTTGATTCTTTTAACATAAGAGAGAATGCAACTTTAATAAGTCCCAAAAATGTCTATAGAAATTGGCAGTAAGTCCATCCCTACCTAGAGATTTGTCTAAAGACAAACTCATTACTGCTTTATCCAGCTAATCTGAAGTAATTCCATGCATCACACAACCATACGAACACATCAACAATACAGAGAATAAGAGCTTTGATATTGTTGAAGAAGTCAGCATCCTGAACAGAAAAGGTTGAAGAATACAATTTACTGTGTTAGTAATTAGTATTAGTATTGAGTAGCAGCAGAATACTTCACAACTGCTATCATTAAACGTTTATTGACATGCTACAGTACCAGAGAAAAAGTTAAATCTATGTTAACATTATTTTATTATAATGTTAAACTTTATTTCACTCTCTCTCTCTCGCACACGTAAGGAATCCAGCTTTGGTAAGGAATGAGCTTTGGCTCAAGACAAATCAAACAATAGCAAACAAACAAACCAACACAAAACCAATTTCTGTCACGTATCTGGAAAGAACCCAAAAGCAGACGGGACAAGCAGGTAAGGGAAGAAATCAAGTCTTATGGCCGGACTCGATGAAGCAGCAATCATTGGCAACGCTGTCTTCGGGAGGGGGGCGGAGTCGGCTTGTGTTCGTCACGTCAATGCGTCTCTGTGTGTGTCGGAAAAAACAGTGCTTCGGCCTGGAGTCGCCTTGTCACCAAAGTGGGGAGGCGCTCTCCTTCCAGACTGCCGGCCCTCAGACAGATGCAGTTGGCGAACGCATGCAGTACGAGGGTGGGTGTTTGAATTAAAATAGGGATCGATTGGCCACTAAATTGGGAGAAAAAAGGGAAAAATCAAAAATACATTTATAAAAAAAAAAAAAAAGAAATCAACTCTTCATTCAAGTGGCCCATCCCAGGGGTAGAGCAGGAGTTGGCTCAGTGGCAGGTAGACTGGCAGGCACAAGTCCATCAATGGCTACGTTCCAGCCAACACTGGTCCACAGTGGAGGCTTTTTAAGGGTGACGCCGATTGCTTGATGGCCAGCTGCTGTGCCGGGGTGAAGGAGGGGTCAGCAGGTGTCCAGGGAGAAGAGGGGTTAGGCTTGGGCTTTTGGCTCATGACTTCTATTTATTTAGCACTGGCCTACTGATCTGAGGAATGCTATAATGCTCGACTTCACTCAATGTGGCCAGGGGTGCTCGGGCTGGACCCGTCAAACTGGGCAGCGCTGGCCGCTGAATGTGGCCGGGGCTCGACAATGTATGTGGGCAGGGGTGCTCGCGCTGGCACTACAATCAAGCCCAAAGTCGCGCGACGTTTCGCTGTTTATGTACCTTCTTCAGGCGAGGCCTTATTCAACTAAGAGAGGCAGGGTTAAGCTTAAGGTTAGGGTTAGGCTTTTAAATCCGCATTCCCAAATACATTGCAATTAACCTTGTGCACTGTCCATCGACAAGGTGTTTAGATGGCGGCCACAGTCCCCCACCAACTACCCCACCGTCCCACGCAATCCAAAAATTCAATGGCAGCTAATAATGGTCCCTCAGTTTGGCTCAGTCGCATCATCGGGACCCCAATTTGGTCCCCTGTTTCACTACAACAAAGCCCAAAGTCGCGCGACGTTTCGCTTTTCTTCAACCCTCTTCAGGCGAGGGTTTAGACTTTTCCACGAGCGGCATGTCGGTGGCCTTCTAAGGCTCGTGAAAATCAAATCACTTGATTGGAAGCTGCCAATTTGCCATAACAATATGGAAGGACCTCTAAAATCTGTTGTACATACTTTGTGCTACTGCACTTACCAGCATGCTTTGTGTCTTGCACATTTCCTATGTTCTTGTGGGTTTTGAAACATGTGAACCAATGGAATGTATTTGCTCTTTGTATTTTTATTTGAATTTTGTTATTAGCCAATGATGTGGTGTGGAGTTGTTATGCCCGCGAAATCACGAGCTTCGCAACGGTCCATCTCCTCACGGAGAGGGAGGAGTTAGGCAGCCCGAGTGAGTACGACGAAGAGAGAGGGCCATTTTTCTGCTGCTCCGTCTAAGTACCCGTTTCGCGGAGACTTTATACACAGCCCGTGTACTAGGCCCGCATTTGAGGTCAGGAGTGTTGCGATTGGCCCGCGGTCGTATGCTTGCTGGTGGGCTTTGTTTTAGTATGCCGATTATTTTGTTTATGCCCCATAGCCAGTGTCGCCGCTAGCTAGCTAAGTGCATTTAGCATCCAGTGCTAGTGTGTTAGCTAGCCGACTAGAGTTGTGGAGGCTAGTCAGAAGTCATCGGGCTGCGCTGGACGGTGATGTAACTAGGGGAGCCGCTCTGCTCCATTCCTGGGACCTGTCTGCTATCCAAAGAGGACTCGCTTCATCTGCTCTATCTTCGCCAGGGTTGTTTGAACATTGCAACCTTTGGCCATCTTGCGGCGGGTGGAGGCTGCTACCGGGGAGCCGACACCTGCCAGCTGCTAGGCTAGCACTACGCCTTCCATCCTCTGGACTGCACACAGCCTCCCGGTCGAGGAAGCGATGGGTTGTGAGTAACCCGAAAATTTCATTTATACTCACACACACACGCACACTTTTATCTCGTCGCCTGGGCATCGTAGCGGTGGCTGCCTTGCCCTCCGCTCAGAGAGCTGCTTTAATGTGCACCAACGGGCCCCAACGGAAAGTGCTGGGTATTTGTGTGTTCTTTTGATACTTTCTTCCTGTTTATTGTGACCGCTTGTCCCACCCTGTGTAATTTCAATTAATGTTTATTTAATCAGCAATACTACACTCGTGTGGTACTCTCTCTCTCTCTCTCTCTCTCATTATTATCAAATAAATCCTATTATTATTAATTATATTTCGGGTGTATTGGCAGCTCATTTTCCGCATATGCAAAGCCTAGGTTACTTATAGAGTGCTGGTAATAAGCTTGTACAGTAATTCAGTACACAGCAGAGTTATAAGATCTGCATTAACCACATGTTTGTTTCATTCTGGGAAGATATACCATTCACCAGCCTTAGCTAAGTGTAGTATTTTCACAGTGGAGGCACCGCGCTACTAAATTGATTATTATCTTGGTTAATTATTTCTATTATCAATTATCACTAATATTGTCATTAGTGGCACTAGCCTACTAGTACACAGGAGGTTCAGCCAGCTCACCATTCCACCGCTGAGAACTCAGGATCCTGTTGCGCTATTGATTTGTATTGTAACACTTTAGTAACTGGTAGCATTAGGCTTTTGTCTTGTTTAAATGTGCTTGGCGTTGCCCGCCAGTGAAAAAGGGGTTACAAATAGCTTTACACTAGTCCAACTCACCGAGCGGGGGGGCGACGTCCCTCTTTGTCGGAGTCCCTCGTAAAAAGAGAGAGTGAACCACAGCTCCGCCTCTAAATACGTCACTGGGAAATATGACACCACCTCCGGTGGGCGTGTGCTTTCGCCCGGGACAGACGTTCCCTAACCATGCCGTTGTCCCGGGAAAATGGACCCGCCCATCTGTTGGATCGCCAGGTCTTTCTCCGGAAACACCGGATGACGACCCATTCGCCGGGGAGGTAGGAATGGAGAACCTTCTCAGCTGGGGTGGGGAGAGCAGCTGCCACCTGTTTGGGAGACTTGGGAGAGAGCAGAGGAGAGATTACAGCAGTGCTGTAGCATAGCATGCTCGTAAAGAGCGGTTTGGGGAAGAGCTCCCGGCGCAGGGCCCGTTCCCATGGTCGGAGGCCGTCCCATGACAATCTCAAAAGGACTAAGCCCTGCTCTGGAGTGTCTTTGTCGCACGCACATGTACATAAGTACCAGAAGACGTAAGAAACTGTCTCTGTTGCCAGAGAGCACCAAAGTCCACGCCGAAAGCGTAGCGTGAATCCGTGTAGATGGTGACAGACCAGCCAGCTGCCAGCTCGCAGGCCGCAGAGAGGGCCGTGAGTTCAGCAGCCTGTGCAGAGAGGTGAGAGGGCAACGAGCTGCAATTAAGGCAAGCGGAGGCAGAGCAAACGGCCCAACCAACCTGACATTGGCCGGTGGTAAGACAGCGGGAAGCCGACCCATCCACAAAAAGGACAACGTCAGGGTTGGCAAGAGGAGTGGAGCTGAGATCAGGCCGAGGTGAACAAACAGCAGAGACAGCTGCAACGCAGTCGTGTGGTTCACCATCGTCTGGTGAGGGAAGAAGGGTGGCGGGGTTAAGGACAGTGCAACGTTTGACAGTGATGGTGGGCATGTCAAGGAGCACAGTGTTGTCACGTAGCCACCGGGCTGCGGACAGCTGTGACCTTTTCTGTTCAAGTAGGAGGAGCGGGACCGCATGGGGAACCAGGAGAGTAACGTCGGAGTACCCCACGATGTCTCGCGAGGCCATCACAGCCTTTTCAGCAGCAGCGACGGCTCGAAGGCAGCGAGGCAAGCCAGCCGCTACCGGGTCAAGTTTGGCGGAGAAGTAAGCCACAGGGCGCAGCTTGCAGTCCCCCATGAGACTGACTGCAAGAGGACGGAGATCATGCAGCCGTTGCGCTCATCCACAGTTTGAGTGAATGCTTGAGCGGGCTCCGGATAGCCAAGAGTTGGTGCGATTTGGAGCTGGACTTTCAGTCCCTCAAAGGCTTTAGTTGCCTCTGGGGTCCACAAGAGGACCTGTGAGGCGGGTGCATGAGAGTCAATGAGGGCCCGAAGGGGTTTGTCAAAGGTTGCAAATGCCGGAACGAACAAGCGACACAGTAGGAAGCCATGCCTAAGAACAGGGTATCTGCAGGTTTCACTAAGTTAATTTTAAGACTTTTTAAGACCTTTTTAATGCCACTTGGATCGGAATTTAAGACCAAGATCTACAACAAAATATATACATATGGTTGGTAAGCCCTAACGCCCAACAGCTGAATATTTAAACATTTGATTCGCGCGAGTGCAGTTTTATCGAAATGGTTAAACAAATGTATGTTTTGTGACACGCTGATGTTGTAACCGCATTTCTTGACGTTCAGACCGAATATTTAAAGATTTGATTCGCGGAATTTCGCGCGATTGCAATCAGATAAGCTGAAGTCCTCCTCCATGTTGAAAAAGCTGCCAGAAACTACACGCTGCTGTGACTGGTTGATTCGCTGTGAGCATTTGATGACAAAACAACGAATCACAGCAGAGCGCGCAGCGGAGGTCCCTCCCCCCTCCATCTGGCCGATCAATTCTAGCATCAACTTTTCTTCTTCTTCTCTCGGCTGCTATTTTGTCATGACTTAGTTAGCATTTGTCCGCCAAATTCTGTATAGGCTATACCATTTAGCAATTAACCGCTCAGTAAAACCAACATCGGTATTCTTTTCGATAACTAGTTACATTAATATTACCTACAACCGTGAGTTGCAGGTAATATTGCCATGGTATCGCATCATCCAGGTCATTTCTTTGTCTATGGGGGATACATATTTGTTTTAATTACAGGGAATAGCATGCTATAGGTAACAGGTGCGCCTGATACGAACCTGGAATTCATGAAAATAGCATGTGTGTTAGAGTTTGTGGGAGACCCCAAGCGCACGACACCAGACAGAGATGGGGTTAGCCGAAAACTGGCGTACTTTATTCAAACATAGGAAGGCAATGAGCGACAAGGAAAAAACGGAAAGTCCAAGGGGAAAAAAAACTCGCGGGTAATCCAAACGGGAACAAGGCAGGATACTTCCACGGGGAAACCTTGCAAGGGAAAAACATGAACCAAGGGCTGGGATGAGTTCGTAGAGAAAAGGACCGTGAGAGGAGAGTCGCCGCTACTGCGGGGAGGTAACAACACGAACTGACAACGGGCACGTGGGAGGCCACCAAACTTAAGCCCAGCCCTGATGACTAAGCCCGGCCCTGACGAGCCGATTGGATGCCGGCGTGGGGTGGGCGGGCCACGGTGCGGGGTGGGCGAGCCATAACACTTGTTTCCCTTTTATTTTCTTTTTTTCCCCTCAAAATTCACTTAATCCTACCAAATGACCACTTCTATTAGTGCGAGACCGAGGGTGAACAGCCGCTTAATTGTCAGTGCACGACCTCATCTGGTTTCAATAGTACGCGTTTTAAATGATCCTTTTATCCTTTAAAGAATTCTGCTTACCCGTGCGATGAATCTCCCAGGGTTTTGCTGAGGGATCTCAGCGACACCGACCAAACGGACCACCCGCCTCTCCCTTTCTTCTTCTCAAACCTGGTGAGGTTATTGGGAGATCGGTGACTATGTTCTTGTCCCGAGATGATCGGTCAGCCGGTTGTCCGTCTGGCGGAGCGACGTGAGATCCCGCTTCTGACACCAAATTGTTGTGGATTTTCCTTTATCCTTTTAATGGGCTCTTGCCCCAGCAACCTCTGGGGAGAATAATCATTGGACAAATATTGAAGCAAACAGAGAATCTTTAATGCATCTGCAGATGGAGAGACATAAGGCCACACAGAGGTTTGTCTGTGAGGATATGCTCTGCCTCTGAGCTGGAGATAGTGGTTTTTTATAGAACAGTCCGTCGCGTCATACACTATGTTTCCTGCGTCAACTAAGGTGTAATCTTACAAAGGAATGAAGGAAACATCTACGTAAATCACGTTCTGTGCCTCGTGAGTGTCTGTACGCCTGTTGCACTTGTCTTTTGCTGTACCTGGCCGTTCCTGGGATGCGGCAACGGGGAGGCAAGCATAGTAACAGTTGCTATGTGGCCCCATGGAAGGTACGCATGAGAACAATTGGTATGTGTGTCTGCAGTGAGTGAGAAGTTTCATACACACAGACAAGTGGAAAACTACAGAGTACATACGGAGTGCATATGGAGAACATTTTGTACTCCACATACATCACCAACATCCTGCTCAGCTCTCCCCTTCTCAGCCTCCTCCTGCTCAGCTGCACCACTCTCCTCTCAGAGCCTCACCGCAGCCACATCGTGATGACACGACTGGTACGAATGACATTGCGAGCTACTTGGTGTGCCGAGAGCTTGTGAATTCCGGTCTCATCCAGTTCAACGAGCGCCCAGAAAATTATTGGGCGTGGAAGTCCTCTTTCTTCAACGCCATTGAAGGACTGAACTTAACTGCCAGCGAGGAGCTCGACCTCTTGACAAAGTCGTTAGGAAAAGAGTTCTCAGAGCACGTTACAAGGATTCGCTATGTGCACGTCGCCGACCCTGTAGTGGGCCTACAACATGTCTGGGAACGCCTAGAAGAGTGCTCCCCTGAAGTGATCGAGAGAGCGCTCTTCGAGAGGATAGAGAACTTTCCAAAAATCGCTCAGAAAGACCCCGTAAAGTTGAGGGAGCTGGGAGACCTGCTGATGGAGTTAGACTCTGCTACGTGTGAGGGCTACCTGCCGGGGATCTCGTACCTGGACACCGCCAGGCGTGTCAACCCGATCGTTGAGAAGCTGCCACACAGTCTACAAGAGAGGTGGATAACTAAGGGTTCCCAGTACAAAGAGCAGCACTATGTCTCTCTCCCCCCCCCATTCACCTTCTTCGCAGACTTCATCTGCAGCGAGGCACACAGAAGAAATGACCCCAGCTTTACTCTCCCTTCAGCTCCATCGAAAACGTCCAACAAGTCCTCCACAGTGTCCTCAAAACATGAGCGATCAGAAAAGGAATCAAGACACGCCAAAAGGCATGTCTCCACCCACAAGACAGAGGTCTCAACAAACCGCTCAGCTTCTCAGTCACGCAGTTCGAGCAGCAAGCCTGGCGACAAAGGGAAACAATGTCCCATCCATCAGAAGCGCCATCCTCTAAAGAAATGTCGAGGTTTTCGAAGCAAGTCTCTTGAGGAGCGCAAAGCCTTTCTGAAAGAGAATGGTGCCTGCTACAGGTGTTGCTCCTCCACAACTCACCTGGCGAAGAACTGTAAGGCAACTTTGAAGTGCAGCGAATGTGAGAGCGATGACCACATAGCGGCGCTCCACCCTGGACCTCCTCCACGGGACAAAAAAGACAAGGACCCCACCTCAGAGCATGGCGGGGAGAGTGAAGAGGAGGCGCGTCCACCAGCAGTCACCTCTAAATGCACAGCACACCCAGACAGAGCTAGTAACGTCTACATCGTCCTGGACGACCAGAGCAACAGATCTCTGGCGAGGTCTGATTTCTTCTACCTCATCCAAATCAGAGGTTCAGACTCACCGTACACCCTGCGTACATGTGCAGGAGTCACCGAGACATCTGGAAGAAGAGCCACAGGGTTCTTGGCGGAGTCGTTGGATGGAAAAAACAAGTGTGCTGCTTCCAACACTCATTGAGTGCAACCATATGCCTGACGATCGGTCAGAAATCCCGACCCCAGAAGCTGCACAGCACCACAGCCACCTGAAGTCCATCGCTCGCAGAATCCCTCGCCTGGACCCTGAAGCCCAGATCCTGATACTTCTGGGACGCCACATCCTTCAGGTCCACAAAGTCAGGGAGCAACGCAATGGTCCTCCCAGCGCCCCCTATGCCCAACGTCTAGACCTGGGTTGGGTGGTTATAGGGGACGTGTGCCTGGGTTCAGCCCACAAGCCAGCAGCTGTGACTTCCTATCGCACCAGCGTGCTCGAAAACGGAAGGCCATCTCTCCTCACTCCGTGCCCCAACCGTCTCCAGGTCAAGGAGAGGTTCCTCCTTACAGCATCAAACATGACACCCCAGTCCCTGATGACGACAAAGTGCGGCTTTCCATCGAAGATCGTCTGTTCCTGGAGTTCATGGACAGAGAGATGGTGATGGACGACACCAACAGCTGGGTGGCGCCTCTCCCATTCCGATCCCCTCATCGACGGCTCCCTTACAATCGAGACCAAGCTCTCAGCAGACTTACCTCTCCCCGCCGCACCCTGGAAAGAAAGCCTAAGATGAAAGCCGACTTCGTCACACCTTCATGCAAAACATCTTTGATCGCGACCAGGCTGAGTTGGCCCCACCACTACCGGAGGGAAGTGAGTGCTGGTACTTACTTATCTTCGGCGTCTACCACCCTCAAAAGCCAGACAAGATCAGGGTTGTCTTCGATTCCAGCGCTCAACATCACGGCATCTCCCTGAACGATGTGCGTGCTACTTACCGGCCCGGATCTGAACAACAGCTTGCTGGGAGTCTTGCTGCGCTCCCGAAGAGAAACAGTGGCTGTCATAGCGGACATCGAGCAGATGTTTCACAGCTTCGTCGTTCGAGAAGACAACAGAGATTTCTTGTGTTTCCTGTGGTTCAACAACAACGACCCCAACCGAGAGATTGCCGAGTATCGCATGAAAGTCCACGTATTCGGCAACTCACCATCCCCAGCTGTCGCCATCTATGGACTTCACCGAGCAGCAGAACACAGCTCCAGGGAACACGGAATGGATGCCAAGCACTTAGTGGAACGCGACTTCTACGTCGACGACCGCCTCGCTCTGGCTGGGTTGCGTCCCGAGGGGCAGCCGTGAGTAGAGGGAGGAGTCATTGGCAGCTTGACTGGAGGTGGCCACTTGCTGTGTATTTAGCATAGCAGCACACTCAGCTGCTCCCTCAACCTGTAGTGCGATGGTAATTGCTCTGGACAGCAGCAGATCGTCTTTTTCCAGCAGGAGAGTCTCACGCACCTTTGCGTTGTTGGTGTGTTCGATTAGCTGGTCGCGAACCATCTCGTCCTGAAGCGCGCCAAACTTGCATGAGCTAGCTAGCCCTCGCAAATTAGCTACGTACTGCCGCACAGACTCACCAGGCAGTTGGTGTCGCTGACGGAATATAAATCGCCAAAGGAGGGCACTCTGTGGAGCAGCGAAATGGGTGCTCATAAGTCCCACAGCTTTGTCAAAGTTTGTGACGTTCCCCAGAGTCCCGAGCACACGATGACCCTCTGCTCCCAAGCAGTGTAGCAACAGAGCCGTCTTCCTAGCCTGGCTCACGTCGTCGAGCCCTGAGGCGATGATGTAATTTTCAAAACTATGTAGCCAGCGAGTCCATGGTACCGGAGGCTCGCCAGGTAACGCCAGGAAGGGGGCAGGTGGTGGGAGAGAGATATCAGCCATCCTCGTCGCCAATATTGTATTGAGAAATCACGTCAGGACACAGCGCTGTCGCTCGACACAACCTCTACGTTGCATTCTTTATTTAGACTGACACAGCATCACAGGCAGACCCGATCAAACAACCCAGAGCCCGCAGGCATCACCAAGCGATCCCAGCACAATAGAACAGCACCAAATCAAATGCAGCACTGTCGATGTGTGCAGACATAACAAGGGGCTTACCAGCGTTTCCCATTGGAAGTAACAACCCCTTTCAGCCCGCGATTTAGCAAACACCGTTCACATGTGTCGCACCGGGCATTCATGCAGCATAAGCCTCGGTTTGTAGCTAAGAGCCGTTCACAATGTGCTGCACGAGGCCTACCTACACATGTAGCCTGAGCCTCGAATGTTGCTAGTGCTAGCTAACGTTAGCTAGTACAAGAAGTGAATCTCTTGTGCTGCTTAGCTTACGGGTGCTTAATAGTGACGAGCATAATCGTTCAATAAACATTAGGCTCACATGCATCGAAACTGACGATATTAAATGATTCCAAGTAGAAAATTCAACAAGCCAACTAGCTAGATAGCATTTGCCTTGGCGTGGGACTGACAAGCTAGCATAAGCTAACGTGAGCTAGTGAAAATTCGCACACATTAAAATGTATCTGGATGTAACGTTACATGTATATAGACATCTCCGATATCGTTATGCAAGCAGGTGAGCGGCTAACGTTAAACCGGAATTAAGCAAGCGAGACTGTGTGGCTAGCTAGAATTAGCAGGCCCCGTTTATAGCAGCTAGCAGCAGGTCTGTCTTCTAACGTCAGGCGTAGCCAATCGCTCGGTTGGTTGTCGGTGTGATAACGTGGCAATATTCGCTAACTTTTAAAAAAAAATAATATTCGCTAACTAAACGTTAGCTAGCTTATGCTAGCTAGTCGTTTCCTAGCCAGGCTAGCTAGCTATGAACGTATAAACTGCCGTGCGATAACGTTATAATTAGCTTTAATCAGTCACTTAAAAATCACACCCGAGTGTGCCAAAATGTTACAAAAACATGTCAATATTCAATGTTTACTGGGGTTTTTCGCGCTTCGGCTCACTTCTTACCGAGAAATTGGCACTTGGCACAAGTTGGCCGTGAACTTGACTTCTCCTCAGGGCTCCAAGCAGTGAAAAGAAAAATGGCATAAAATCAAGAGATTTTGAGAACCAAAGTTTGGCTGCGTCAGTAGTCACGTGACATACTGGATGGAAAAATAGTCTTTGGTTTTAAGTCAGTCAAATACATTGAACCAATGAGGCCCTGATTTCCATTGAATTAAAGTGATTTTAATACATATATAGACCCAAAATATCATAAATACAATTATATCGGGTCCAATCAAATAAAAAACACGCTTTAATTGAATGGCAGCATATGATCACTTTTTACTGTGTGGATGCAAACAGTGAAACTTATGTAACCCCTTTTTCACTGGCGGGTGAAGTAATACTTGGGGTAGTATTGGTCGAGGATCAATGACCACACCGGGTTATAGAACTCAGGTTTAATCGTGGCTCAGTAGGCAGACGTAATAACCATACGTGGTAGTGGTGTAACCATAATAACAGTCCGGGTAGTACATAACACCTAGTGTAGTTCCAGTGGATATACATGGCGTTATATCACTACAACCAGCTGCACTGATGTTTGCTCGGGAGCTACAGACGCCTGTGGATCTGGTCTTTGGCAAGCCGCCAAACCCACCAGTACGAGTGCCGCCGGGCCAGGACTATGTAGACGCACTACAGGACCGGATGGAGGCTCCTCATCAGCAGGCTCCAGAGAATATGGCTTCTGCAGGGGAAAGGCAGAAGAGAGCCTATGATGTACGTTGCCACCGCAAAGAGTACCAGCAGGGGGACAACGTATGGGTGTATAACCCACGGCGAACGAAGGGACGGTCCCCAAAGCTGAACAGCAACTGGGAGGGGCCCTGCCTCATCCTGAAGAGGATCTCAGAGGTCATCTATAGAGTGAAGCTCCACAGCCGCCCTCGGATAGTCATCCTTCACCAAGATCGCCTCGCACCTTACTTAGTACAGACCAGGCTACCGGGGTCCAGGGAGGGGGTAAGGACACTGCTGGATCAAAGCCAGCCTCCCTGGATGTCAGCAAGGAGCTACCATTAGAGCACCTTGTTTTGGGCCAGGGAGGGGGCGGGGACACTGGGTTTACAGAGCTGCCCTCCCTGGCCAGGAATGGAAACAGCGGTGACGTCGACGTCGACGGTGGGGGCTCAGACCCAGCGGATGCAGAGCCGCCCCCGACATCCATCAGCAGCCCGCGGCAAGGAGCAGCCCGGGATGGGAGAGGTGCTCGGCGGAAGAAACCCTCATGGTGGATGGACCCATCCACATGGGATTTGGGTTAGGCCAACGGGACGTTGGTCTTTCAAGGAAGGAGGCAGTGTGGCGAATTCAACTAGAGTGTTCCTGCTCCAAGTTCATTTGCATGTTACCCACGATGCAACTGAAATGTCGATGTTTTGGTTATGTTGTGGGCTATTGAACACGTTAAAAACGGGCATATCTGTTACAGATAGCGGGGATGTGGTGCAAGGTGATGGGGACGTTACGAGAGAAGTTGATTAGACAACATGCTATTTCCCACCATGAGGGTAAAGAGTAGGCAAATAGATAAGGTCGCTTCTGTGGCCAAGAAAAGGATCAAGCTGAGACCAAAACGAATTTGTGACTGTTATGACTAGCTTGGCTTGCGGTCATTAAAAGCTTGCTTGTTCACTCTGAAAGGTTTGCTGAGAAGTCCATTATTTGACCACGTCAAAATATCATCATGTTAATTTTATGTCAACCCATTTGGCCCCGTCACACTGGGAGGAGCCATTACATATGAAGCCCCTGCCCCCCCAAAAAACAAACAAAACAAAAATAAAAAATGATGTCAGTCATTTATTTGCGACTGTTGTGCGGACTGTGTGTGTTGAGCAGCGACCCCCGGTACACCCTTGTTACAGTCGTTTTTGCTGACCCGGAAGTTGTACTGTCAAGCAAGCGCCACAAACAACGCTCGCGGACAGCCTGGACACGGCAGCACTGGCACATCCTACAAGATTAATAAAGTGTGAGTATTAATCATATACGTTTTGATGCAAGCTGTGCCTTGCCCCTTTAAGGAGAGGGCTTAGTGGGTATTGTGTGTGTGGGGGGGGGAGGTGATGTAGACGCAGCCGTGTGTGTGTGTGTGTGTGTGTCTGTGTATTTTCTGTTTGTAGCCGCAGCCGCGGAGACGCTAGTTTGCCGACAGATAGGAAGGTAGCCACCGTTACCAGTGATGATTGTATGCATCACAGGGAGGGAGGGAGGCTGCCGTGTGTTAAATGGGACTGCAGTGCAGGGCAGTGGCCGGCCCGTTCTCCACCGCAGAGTTGGTCCGGACTCTTTATGAAGTTGTTACCAGCTACGAGCCAGGCTAAGCTAAATAGACTAGCGAGACACCCACCAGAGGCTTCCAACTACGGTTCGGAGCCGCGACGCTGGAGAGGTAACAGTACTAGACGTGCTGCTGCACTAGACGTTTTGTTGTTTTGTTGTGTTAAGTTACAAGTAAAGCTGAGCGTCGCTGTGTAAGTTAGCTTTTACCTAATCAACGTTAGCCAACTTGCTAAGTAGGCTGTTGCTCTGCGTGCGCGTTTTCATTTTTGGGGTAGCATGCGGCGATAGCTTTTGTTAAAAAGCATGCTAATTTGCCCTGGGAATCAGTGGAGGCTGATGGAAGTGCCCGATTTGTATCTTAACTGTCATCTTCTTCTCTCTATAGACACTGTGGGACCTGGGCAGGACCCAAACAGACCTCACCTGCGATGCAGTCCCAGGTAGACCAGTATAGTATGGTCTATAATAGCAGATCATGATCCAGCTCAAGGTTATTGTAGTTCACTAAAACTGAACTAAAACCAGGTGTGAAAAGAGAAGAAAAAAAAACGTTTCAGTTCACTGAAATAAAAATAAAACTTGACTTTAGAGGAGCAAGAAGAGGAAGCGAGTGAAGGCAGAGCCGAAGATCAAATGGTGGAAGTTGAAGAAGGAAAACTGTTGTGTGGAGTTCAGGCAGGGGTTAAGACAGGCACTGGGTGGATAGTGGAGAGTTGCCGGACGGCTGGGCAACCACTGCAGAAATAGTGAGGGAGACAGCTAGGAAGGTACTTGGTGTGTCGGCAGGACAGAGGAAGGAAGACAAGGAGACTTGGTGGTGGAGTGAGGAAGTACAGCAAAGTATACAGAAGAAGAGGTTGGCAAAGAAGAAATGGGATAGTCAGAGAGATGAAGAAAGTAGACAGGAGTACAAGGAGACACAGCGTAAAGCTAAGAGAGGTGGCAAAGGCAAAAGGCGTATGGTGAGTTGTATGACAGGTTAGACACTAAGGAAGGAGAAAAGGACTTGTACCGATTGGCTTGACAGAGGGACCGAGCTGCAAAGGATGTGCAGCAGCTTAGGGTGATGAAGGATAGAGATGGAAATGTGCTGACGAGCGAAGAGAGTGTGCTGAGAAGGTGGAAGGAGTACATTGGGGGGCTGATGAATGAAGAAAATGAGAGAGAGAGAGCAGGTTGGATGATGTGGGGATAGTGAATCAGGAAGTGCAGTGGATTAGCAAGGAGGATGTGAGGGCAGCTATGAAGAGGATGAAGAGTGGCAAGGCAGTTGGTCCTGATGACATACCTGTGGAGGCATGGAGATGTTTAGGAGAGATGGCAGTGGGGTTTTTAACTAGATTGTTTAACTCAATCTTGGAAAGGGAGAGGATGCCTGAGGAGTGGAGAAGAAGCATACCGGTACCGATTTTCAAGAACCAGGGCGATGTGCAGAACTGTAGCAACTACAGAGGTATAAAGTTGATCAGCCACAGCATGAAGATTTGGGAAAGAGTAATCGAAGCTAGGTTAAGAGGAGGAGAGGTGACGATTAGCGAGCGGCAGTATGGTTTCATGCCACGAAAGAGCACCACAGATGCGATGTTTGCTTTGAGAGTGTTGATGGAGAAGTATAGAGAAGGCCAGAAGGAGTTACATTGTGTCTTTGTAGATTTAGAGAACGCATAAGCCAGGGCGCCGAGAGAGGAGATGTGGTATTGTATGAGGAAGCCGGGAGTTGCCGAGAAGTATGTAGGAGTGGTGCAGGATATGCACGTGGAAGTGTGACAGTGGCGAGGTGACAGATGGGTTCAAGGTGGAGGTGGGATTACATCAAGGATCAGCTCTGAGCCCCTTCTTGTTTGCAATGGTGATGGACAGGTTGACGGATGAGATCAGGCAGGAGTCTCCATGGACGATGATGTTCGCGGATGACATTGTGATCTGTAGCGAGAGTAGGGTGCAGGTGGAGGAGAGCCTGGAGATGTGGAGGTATGCACTGGAGAGAAGAGGAATGAAAGTCAGTAGGAGCAAGACGGAATACCTGTGTGTGAAAGAGAGGGAAGACAGTGGAATGGTCAGGAGTGGAGGTGACGAAGGCATATGACTTTAAATACTTGGGGTCAACAGTCCAAAGTAACGGGGAGTGCAGGAGAGAGGTGAAGAAGAGAGTGCAGGTAGGGCGGAGAAGAGTGTCAGGAGTGATTTGCGACAGAAGGGTGCCAGCAAGTGTTAAAGGGAAGGTTTACAAGATGGTTGTGAGACCAGCTACGTTGTATGGTTTGGAGACAGTGGCACTGACGAAAAGACAGCAGGAGGCGGAGCTGGAGGTGGCAGAGTTGAAGACGCTAAGGTTTTCACTGGGAGTGACGAAGAAGCACAGGATTAGGCACGATTATATTAGAGGGACCGCTCAAGTTGGACGGTTTGGAGACAAAGCAAGAGAGGCAAGATTGAGATGGCTTGGACATGTGTGGAGGAGAGATGCTGATTATGGAGCTGCCAGGGAAGAGAAGAAGAGGAAGGCCAAAGAGGAGGTTTATGGATGTGGTGAGGGAAGACATGCAGGTGGCTGGTGTGACAGAGGAAGACGCAGAAGACAGGAAGAAATGGAAACGGATGATCCGCTGTGGCGACCCCTAACGGGAGCAGCCGAAAGTAGTAGATCTATGTCATATGTACATTATTTACAATTAGTTCATAAGTCATTCATAATTCATGTATGATTTCGTCATTCCTAGGTTATGTGCAGCTATTTACATGCAGTTATGTAGCCTACAATTATTATTTACATGCAGTCATGTGCAGTTATTTACATATGTTATGTAGTTATGTCATAGACATGTGATAACATTTTATAATTTATGCAATGTTTATTGAAACATTCTTTCTCTGTATTGCCCCCCTATACAGTTTTACAAAAAGGTTTGAATTCTCAAAGTTCTTCAGTAAAGTTCCTCAACTTGGACTGGGACTCTGTATTTCTTTGGGATTCTTCATGTTGGCTATCTGTCGGCCTGTCTATACATGGACACAAATACGTAGGACAGAATAGGCGGTCTTCTCGTTCCCCCCCGCCATTTAAAGAAAAAAAATTGTGTGTCTTTTTCTATCTTATCCCTCAAGGGTTAAAACCTCAACTAGGGCTTCTTGTTACCTTTCCAGGGTTCAAGCCACAACTAGGGTTACCTGGCAGAATTCGGGTTTGAGGTTAAGATTGGGGTTAAGCCAGGGGAAAGGGTACCCCCATCCGGTCACTCGTCAGGCGCTGGCATAATAGGTGTACATTATGTACAGTAGATTGGATGATTGTATGACCGCCTGGCCAGCAGGTGGAGCCATGGAGGCACCAATCTCAGTAATATGAGGTGCATAGATGACGTCGTCATGCAGCGCAGGCGATTCTGAACGGTGCAAATAAACGAAGCACATGGTTGCATGGAGTTGAGCTCCACGAAAAATACAATAGTTAATTAAATGCGATAAAGTGGAAACGGTTAATTTAAATGCGATAAAGTGGAAACGTTGTAGAACCAGCATCATCACAGCTCAGTACTGCACGTGTACAGCACGTGTACAGCCAGTGTATGGTCCCACAGCTGTGGTCAGCATCACGTCATTCAGCACGCTGTTGTTCAGCAAGCTGTGTGTACAGCTAGCCGTGTATCAGTCAACCAAACGACCAGCTTATGTTAGCTCATGTACAGTTTGGAAACAGCTAATGTTAGCTTGTGTACAGGAGGAAATACATTGTCAACGAACATTTGTGTCATCTCGTCATTTATGGTTGGCGTTCACAACGCCGCTAAATCTCAACAATTGCGACAGATAGTAAATCTGTGTCAGTCCAAACGTTTGTAGTTCAAACGTTTACAATAGGTTAGAAATTTAAATCCGCATTCCCAAATAAATTGGAATTAACCTTGTACACTGTCCATCAACAAGATGTTTAGATGGCGGCCACCTTCTTCAGGCGAGGGCTTAGACTTTTCACGACCGGGCGGCATCTCGGTGGCCTTCTAAGGCTCGTAAAAATCAAATTAACAATCGAAAAAATAGCCAACATTAATCCAACTCACCGAACAGCGGGCGACGTAGCTCTGTGCCGGACTCCGTCGAAAAGAGAGAATGAGGCTCCGCCTCTAAATATATACTGGGAAATATGACACCACTTCCGGTAGATGTCACGCTCTCCGGAATTGGCGGCCCCCCACGCCGTTGTCACGGGAAACGTGACGCGACATCCGGCAAACGCGGATGTCGCGTCACGTGTAAATGTGTATGAGTTGTCTGTTGTCAGCATATACATTAAGTTTTGCTAATGTTGTCACTTATTGCAAAGCAGTCCCTTCTCCCGTGGTTTTATTCATGATGTCATCAGCGATTAGTCAATGTCGACTTGACTTTCATCACAAAACAGCTGACTTCAAAAACTCTTAAGTCATACAACCCCTAACACACACACAAAGTTGCACACACAAACATGCCCGTCCATCCATCCATCCTTTCCCCCACCTACCTTAGCGTCATGCTCCTGCAGGTGTGTTCCACTGGCGTGCAGGTAGTTAAAGAGGTCCTCAGAGGGCAGTGGTCTCTCCAGCATCAGGATCAACTCTTGCTCCACTTCAAACCTTTCATGCAGGGTCACTGCTGCACTCTTCCCCATCACTCCTGGGTGACCTGCAAGCAGCAGAAGCCCCAGTTCCAGGGGAAACCCAAACTTTTACCCATCTCGAGTCTGACAGAGACAAAGAGTTACAATGAGGTTGCTGAGAACCGCCTCAGGTTAAGGATTTTAACAAAAACCCAAGTCAACTTACCTTTATAAGGATTAATTAAAGAACAATGAGAGATAGAGATGTTTTGATTTTAACTATGCAGTTAATGCACTGGGCACTACTGCTTCTGATAAAAAACTAAAAAGTTTCAAAAGATACTGACATTTCAAGAGCTTTTGGGGACAAAAACAATGTCACCATTGTGAAGGTGTCCACCTTTTCTTTGGGAATTTGTAAGGCCACCTTCAGGACAGACACACACAACACCTGTAGTTAAATTATATGCTTTACACTTCTGGTCAAATCTGAATGTCCGACACCTTTTATAAGAGAACACAAGCCGTTTTCTGCACAATCGCTACGTATTTCGTATGCGTAATGTCACCGAATGTTTGTAATACTCCCACGTGTATTACAAAAAGACTTGACATGGGCCATTTGAGACTACTGACATTATGTAGACCAGTGACAGACCTTAGTCGGTATGCAGATATTGGATCGTCGACAGCAGAATGGTCACCAGAAACTACAAAGTTATTTTCCTGCAGCTGCACTGCTTTCACACTGCCCAAAAAAACCCGCTAACATGCGCCAATTTACACTGACCAAAGGCGGACATGAGCGGGGTTTTGCCAGTGTGAAAGCAGTAACATGTCCATTTACATTACTGCCACGTGGTAATTAATCAGAGCCTCTGAATAGCACAAAGCCTTTGCATACCAAAACGGCCGAATGGGTCTCCATGTTAACTGTTCCAATAGATTTGATCATTCTTCCAACGCATGCCAGGCTAACCACATGCATACAAACCGCTTGTCACTCAACAAGTCAAACAGACTGACGAATGGATGACGTTGCTGACTAGTGAGCCGCTATTGCAGCAGTGTCGTCAACCAGCACTTGCCCCCATCGGCGTTACCGTTGGCCTAACATGACATTTAACATCCTGGGACTTCACAACTATATTATTCATAACTGCCTGGTTTACTACTAACAAAAGACGTGGGATGAGTATTAATCTTAACAATACGACTGGCTATTTCTCGCAAATTCACTGATTACACTGCGGCCGTAACCACGTGACACGTTTTCCTGCGTAGTGGCTGCTTAGCTCGCTCACATACTCAAAACTCTGCGGCCTGCGTCTTTTCCAAACACGAGGCGAAACAAAGAACAGCTCAACACCACATTAGCCAACATCTTACACAATGTGTTAATTACCTCGTCTACTGTATCTGTGGCGAACAAATCCATAGTGTACGCGGTCAAAATATGCTTAGTTTCTTTCGTTCGTAAAACGCGCTTACCGAAATAGAAGCCATTTTGTAGATGGTCCCAGGCACGTTCGCAAGCCCCCCCCCCCCACACACACACACACACGGGACGTCATTTTAAAGGCCCAGTTGTCCTCCATATGGGAACAGGTCTGAATACAGCGGCATGTACAGTATGAGATATATGAGCAAAAACGCCATGTCGACTCAAATGAACCGCTGGGTCTCAATGACACAGCAGCTCGCTCAACGGTAAAATGGCTGCCGTAGCCTGTGTGGCACATAACGCGCGGAACATGGCGCCATGCTTGCAGGACAAAAGACAGGTTTTGGCCAGTGTCTCTGGCCAGCCCCTCGCTCACAAACCTAACGTTACGTTTCCCAAGTTAAGTGGCGAAGACACGTTCAAGTCGGCGACATTAAAAAAAACAGCCATTTTAGCTATCCACATACACACAAGTTGTCTTCACTCCAGTTGGTAACCCGTGTTAAGGCCGGCATTAGCTGCTAAGTAGGCGTTATAACCTGATATAAGAAAAAATATGTCCCACAGAATACCACACAAAACAGCTTGCATTGACTTATGTGCACATTACATTAAGTCGCAACGTTATTTCTCAATCAGCAATATTCGGAAACTTTACATCTGGATAAAAATAAAGTTACCTCCTGTCACGACCTCCTAACGAAACGCAGCCGACACGGGCTCGTCACAACATGGCGGCGATCAGGATAATGACCTCCCATCACCCCACGCGTGCGTCCCGCCCCTAAAGCGCCCGCCAATTATATTCAATTTTTAAAAACAGTATTTTATTTCAAATTGTTTATGTGATGAAAGAATACTGTTTCAATTCTTCGTTTTCACATCTAGGCAAATATTACGTGTTATATGGGTCCAAATTAAGTTACCTGAATCTGATCCATCCATTTCCCAAACCGCCTATCCTGCTCTGAGGTGGCGGGGATGCTGGAGCCTATCCCAGCAGTCACTCTGACCTTTCAGGCTAAACACGATTTCATTTCAATTCCATTTAGCTGCAGTTAATTGCGATTACATGCGCTTGACCCATGCCAAACTCGGAATGACACAACTGAATCAGGTGTGTATATATACACTCACTGGCCACTTTATTAGGTACACCTTGCTAGTACCGGGTTGGACCCCCTTTTGCCTTCAGAACTGCCTTAATCCTTCGTGGCATAGATTCAACAAGGTACTGGAAACATTCCTCAGAGAGTTTGGTCCATATTGTCATGATAGCATCACGCAGTTGCTGCAGATTTGTCGGCTGCACATCCATGATGCGACTCTCCCGGTCCACCACACCCCAAAGGTGCTCTATTGGATTGAGATCTGGTGACTGTGGAGGCCATTTGAGTACAGTGAACTCATTGTCATGTTCAAGAAACCAGTCTGAGATGATTCGAGCTTTATGACATGGCGCGTTATCCTGCTGGAAGTAGCCATCAGAAGATGGGAACACTGTGGTCATAAAGGGATGGACATGGTCAGCAACAATACTCAGGTAGGCTGTGGCGTTGACACGATGCTCAATTGGTACTAAGGGGCCCAAAGTGTGCCAAGAAAATATCCCCCACACCAATTACACCACCACCACCAGCCTGAAGCGTTGATACAAGGCAGGATGGATCCATGCTTTCATGTTGTTGACGCCAAATTCTGACCCTACCATCCGAATGTCGCAGCAGAAATTGAGACTCATCAGACCAGGCAACGTTTTTCCAATCTTCTATTGTCCAATTTTGATGAGCCTGTGCGAATTGTAGCCTCAGTTTCCTGTTCCTAGCTGACGGGAGTGGCACCCGGTGTGGTCTTCTGCTGCTGTAGCCCATCTGCCTCAAGGTTCGACGTGTTGTGCGTTCAGAGATGCTCTTCTGCATACCTCGGTTGTAATGAGTGGTTATTTGAGTTACTGTTGCCTTTCTATCAGCTCGAACCAGTCTGGCCATTCTCCTCTGACCTCTGGCATCAACAAGGCATTTTTGCCCACAGAACTGCCGCTCACTGGATATTTTCTCTTTTTCGGACCAGTCTCTGTAAACCCTAGAGATGGTTGTGCGTGAAAATCCCAGTAGATCAGCAGTTTCTGAAATACTCAGACCAGCCCGTCTGGCACCAACAACCATGCCACGTTCAAAGTCACTTAAATCACCTTTCTTCCCCATTCTGATGCTCGGTTTAAACTGCAGCAGATCGACTTGACCATGTCTACATGCCTAAATGCATTGAGTTGCTGCCATGTGATTGGCTGATTAGAAATTTGCATTAATGAGCAGCTGGACAGGTGTGCCTAATAAGGTGGCCGGTGAGTGTATATTGTAGCGAATTCGGGGGTCAACGCAACCACAGGAACTGCCGCGGCCGGGAAGCGAACCCGTATCGCCCGCACCGCAGGAGACATCGCTAACCGCTAGACTACAGGGTCAGACCCGCGAGCCAGCGGCCAGCGTGTCTTCTTATCCATGCACGTTACAATATTCTGATTGTGGGTGGTGATGGATGAGACGCCAGTCAAAGCAGAAAAAATATTTTAAAGTTGAGACTTAACATTTCTGTGTGGTTCACACTTTACAGAACATGTGCGGGCCAGTTAATATAAGATGTCGGCCCACAGTCGGCCCACGTGTTATGCACCATTACAGTGCCACCATTGCCAGACTTGGCCCGCCTTCGGTGAAAACACCACTTGTCGATGGTTTAAGGGCACATTTCGGCCAGAGTCGTCTGCTATGTGGGAGGTGATTCTGGATGTATTC